>NC_142688.1:47330075-47633106 GCF_056320005.1 Nelumbo lutea
TGTCGATATCTGCTTTTATCTTTCAATACATATTTGTTGTATTTTGATTAATTGCTGAATACTTTAAGTCTTTCACCCCTTGAAAGCTTATGGCGGAGCACATTAGGACATTGAAATTACTAATTGCTGAATACTTCGAGGAGTCTGCCTGGCCAGCGAAGGAGGAGAGAGAGACGAGGGATTTGTTCACTTTCTGTAATCTGAGCACAGAATTGGTGGTTGGGGATGGAGCAGTTGGAGCAATTCCTGATGCAAGATGAGGAGGGAGTCCACTTTTGGCCGGGAAATGTTGCCCCGCCACCGATATGATTTTGGGTTTGTTTGTTCATCAGTTGGATTTTATTTTGAAAATTTTATAAATAGTAGGAATAGTTTAAGAGATTTACCCTATTTTTATGTTTATCAATTCAACAGTCTTTGAGAAACTCGTTGAACGGGGAAGTAGAAGAAGGCGGGAGTGCGAAAGTTTTTAGTATGGGTGGCGGTCTATAGAAGAACGCCAGCTAGATAGTTATCCTCCTTCTGCCTGCAGGTTTGCTGCCGAAGGGTTTCAGAAATCTGAGATAATAAAATGTAAATTCTAAAAATCATAAATAATAAATGGGTGATCTAGATCTTAAAATATAGAGTGGCAACTATAGCAAGATCAATCCCTACCTTCCAAAGAGCCACAAGCAGTTCAGTAATGTTACTGCGTTGTAGGTGCACTCAGCGCACTCAGCTCTCATAGTTGAAGAAGTCTACGACTTATACTAGTTAGTTGTTACCATTACTTCTCTGGTTTGAAGACTCCTCATCAGCGCTCCCCTGAATTACTTTTTCATAATCTTCTGATAAAAATTATATTTCAAGGAACTGTTTTAGTTGCAGGAAGGAGTATATAGCTAGTGAAGAACTTGGCATGCAGGTAATCGAGGAAAAGAAAGTCTACCCAACTCTTTTGGAGACAATACAGTGGTGCTCTCTTTAAGAAGATTTCAAAGAAGAAGAAATTCAAGAGTTACAAGAAAACTCAATGAATACAATGAAAAAAAAGAGAAAACAAAGACAACAAGAAAAGATAATATAGTTCAGATGGGATCCTCAGACAGATCGAATGCAATTTCTTCGTCGTCTTGTCATAAATCAATGAGCCAATGAGTCCAGTCTGTTACATGTACACCACAGCCTAATTGCAGACGCAACAGCCGACCGCCGCGGAGGCGGAGCCACCTGACGGTACACCACAAACAAAACACGTTACAAGCGAAGAGATGGTTCCTAGGAGTAGTTTGGCCACCTGAAGTGGAAGTGGCTGGCATTTTGTGCAAGTGCAACAAGTAGGAGAATCGGTGGAGGGATTCTCAAAACGGTACGTGATATGTGCAGTTCCGACTTGTTGCTTCCTCCCAAAACATTTCCTCTTCACTATCTGTTTACTCACAGTGGTGCTATCTTTCCCGACTTTTCTAAGTTGGTAGAGCTCCCTGATTTCAATGCGAATCTTTCCAATGCGTTTGGTTATGAAGGTCCCTTTGTGACGCAGTTTGATCACGAGTTGGGCTTGACTCTGCTGGATGTTCGACTCTTGAACAACAAATTCCAATCTCAGATTTGAACCATTTAAGAAATTAAGATCAATTGTCGACTTGCTGTACCTGTTTTCATCCACGTAAAGCACGGCATACAGATTTGTGCTGGAGACATTAGTGAAAGATATTCCACTGATCTCGATCTTCCAGCTGGATGTGTCCGCCATGCTTCTTCTTTGTGTCTGGGTTTACTTCTGGTCGTGAGAGAAGGCGACAGTAGTAAAGAACCCTGAGTATTGAAGAAGAAGCGTCTAATCTGAAATTCTGAATTTAGAAAGGGCTAAGAAGAATACCTGTTTCCTCGATTCCTTCAGACAGACACAGAGAGATTTGGGGGAGGGGGAAGAAGTGGAGGAAGCAGAAGGGAAGTATATATAGAATTAACTCGTCTACGATCCAAACACCACTTCCTCCGCACAGAAGTACAACTGGTAGTGGCCGGTCGTCTCATCACTTTCCAACAGAGTTCCTTTGTACTTTTCGCTGTAGTCTCCTTACCAGTTTCCTCAGCCCAAGTAGGTTCGTTTCTCCCACACCCACATTTAGAATATTAACTCCATTGACTCAATTACAAAGTAGGGTGAATTGAATTTGATACATATTCTGATATTCCCTATGTCTGGTTAGGATGGGTAAGGTTGTGGGTTATCAACCCGTATTGAGTGATAGAGATGTCAATCGATCGGGTCTGGTTTAGGACAGGGTGAACCAATCACGAACCAATTATTAATCAACTGTACAAAATAAGTCCAGAATTGAACCTGGAACTTCATTTCTGATAATATTACCATATATGAGAATAAATAGTAACTGTTGTTTATATGTTGATAATGGGTTTGACTAATATGAGAAAATTTTGTATCCAATCAATCAGTGTCATAGAAGTAGTAACCACTCAGATGGTATTTATTGAATTTCACTAGAACCAACATAAACAGTCCAACGGTCCTACCGGTTGGATTTTGGAAAGGAAAATTATTTATTGAAAAATACAAAGAAAGGGAAGACATGATTTTCGAGTGAGTGAGGCTGGGTTAACCAAATAGAGTGTTTGGAGGCCCATACGGGTTGACTTGTTGAGAATAAGTATGTACAAACCCAAACCAGAAATAATAATAATAATAATAGTGGAAAACATCCAAATCATAGGAAGTTCGTATCTATTTGCACCACACACACCAGGAACATCTTGCTAATTGTCGTGTGTCTCCCCGGAGATGTTCTAGATGTTGGTCTTTCATGCCAAAAGGTGAGATTGTAAAGGGTTTGGATCTAATATCTTTATTTTTGAATACATAAAAACTAATGGGGATTTGAATACATAAAAACTAATGGGGATCTGGGAAAATTCAAACCCAATATTCAATTTGATGATAAAAAGAATCAAAATGATATATTGAATGTCATTAAATTGCATGGCCTATGTTTGGGCCTGGCCTAGACAGATTGGGTAGTGGCCTATGTATCGGCTGGGCCAGGGTGGAGTGGTCTATGGCCTATGTCTGGGCTTGGGTTGCGGCCTAGTATTAGAAATTTTTAGTAAAGTACCCACAAAACGCAGCACAATTTAAGCACTAAGTATAACTAAACAAAATCAAGAGAGACAAATTCACCACAATTTAAGCACCATAATCAGTAATTTTTTCAATAATTTTTAATTACTAATTTTCAGTAATTATTGATCCAAATAATTAATTAATCTTTGATAAATATTAATTGATCTTTCATAAAATACATAAATTAAGTTACAAAAGTCAATAATTAAATTTCAAAAATACATTAAATAAAGTTCTGGTAAACTAATAATAATAATAATAATAATAATTTAGTGTTAAAAAGAATAGTTTAATTTCAGGTAAGCTACTGATCTGAGTAATTAATCATATCTCTAATAAATATTAATCATTGATTTTACTGAAATTAATTTTCCATTGAAAATTTTCAATGAATATCTGAAAATGTCAATTAATATTTACAAATTCATATTTTGAAAAATATCAATAACTAATTATTGAAAATATTAAAATAAATTGATATTACAGCGGAGATAGCGGAGAATGTAATGAGGAGAGGATAGAAGAGGGGGAAGAATTAAGAAAACGAGGGATAAAAATGAAATTATGAAAACAAATTAATGGGTATGTAAAAATTGAAATGGTCCTAAAAGTTTTATTAATAAATAGCCTATTTGTCTTATGTGGGACCATCTTATAAGGTATACATAAGTAGCTTTTGAAACCATAGGGTATATAAATAATTATCCTAAAAAATCTTTGTAATGCATATTTGTACGTTTCAATAAAACTCAAACATGTAGCCAATTTCAGTGAATGCACCGTAATTGAATTCTAAAAATATAAAAATTAGGAAAGTGTTGTATATTATTAATTTAATAATTGGTTCAGGTCTTAATCTGCTTTAACAGAAAATACATATTCTGACTCAATTGTAATCCAAAATCAGAGCAAACATAATCAGTCCGGTTGGTTCAATTGTATCGTGTAAACCCGATCAATCAAGAGATTTAAATGGGTCTGATCATAGCTTCATGGGTATATATTGGGTTGGGTTCAGCCCAATCAGAACCCAACACAACATGCTAGTTTTTCCCGAGGAATGGTGGATTGTAATATGGGATCACCTA
This sequence comes from Nelumbo lutea, assembly GCF_056320005.1. Taxonomy (NCBI): domain Eukaryota; kingdom Viridiplantae; phylum Streptophyta; class Magnoliopsida; order Proteales; family Nelumbonaceae; genus Nelumbo; species Nelumbo lutea. The sequence goes on from NC_142688.1 coordinate 47,334,291, forward strand.
GGATATGCCCCAACTACTTCTATTTATTTCTTGGGCATGCAGAATTGCTGGAAGAAGGAAATTTATTTATAAAATTAAAATATATGAAAAAAAGGATATGGCCCCAATGATAAAATACATGTGACTCACACTGAGAGCTTAAATGAATATGGGCTCATGCATTTTATGATTGATGTGGGGCCTCATGATACTACCTAGAGTGAGTGAGGCTGGATTTGAAATTTGCCAAAAATATTGGTGTGTTTAGCAAGAGCATATGGATTTCACTCATTAAGACTACAATATTACAAACACTAATAAAAAACAAAAAAGTCCAAATTATAGGAATTGTGGATCCATCTATACCACACCACACACATCACACATGAATATCTTTCTTATTGGTCTATGCCAAGAAATGTTCTGGCCAGTTCATGTCAAAAGGTGAGGTTTGATGTTTTATTTCTATATTATATAAATACTAATTACATTAAGCTGATCCCATCAAGACCAAAAGTCTTTTGTTATATCACAATTTCCCCTGAAACTCATAGCCATTACAATTTAGAAGGCTGGCATGTAAAATTTAGATTGTCTACAAATCAGGGTCCCACTAGAGTCATACACAGTCCACATCAGCCCCATCATGCACTGCTTTGTTCTAGTCACCAGTTAGGCTAGAATTTGACACATGGGCAGAGAAAAGAAAAGAAAATTAAGGTCCTATACTGCCACATCATCAGCCATGTGTGACAACAGGGGCCATTTGATAACAGATGAAGTGGCTGAACTGAATGAGTTGGGTACACTACTATACCCTTGAGTGCTTTATTATTTAATTATTCTATTCACTAAAACACAACAAATAAGTCAATTATTTAGTTCAGCCATTTTGGTTGTTATCATAACACTGATAAAGAATTGAATGCATAACTGCATATTTATCTTGCCTGGAAAAAAGACAAAAAAACTGTATATTGATCTTGAAATTAACATGGATTCTAACCTGGTTTACAACCTCAACAATGAAATCTCAGAAATCCTGGGGATGAAATTGAAAGGAGAGCTACCCCTAGGAGATTTTGTAACTAATTAATTATCTATATCTATACTAGCTTGAAAAGAGAAAAAAAATCTTTTTAAGTGATGATGGAACCATGAACTTTTACCAACTAATTAGTTGTATTCTTCAAAGACCAAGCTCAGCAATCCTGTTTCCCAGCTCTCAGTCTGGTAAACCCAATTTTGTTTAAACTGGATCCAGATTTTTCCTATATTCAATTAATATTTTTCCTTTTCCAGCTAGTCCAGGTTTAAATCAAAGCCTTTTTTTAAAAAGTTTAAAACTAGTGCTTTAAAATGTGAAAGCATCAGGGTAAGCACAAGAACCTCTAAACCTCCAGATGTATGTGGTTTAACCCTCACAAGCCTCGGTAAGAAAATTGAAATAAAAATTTGAAGTATAGTAAAATCCAAACAAAGTAATAATGGAGTATATATTTCTCCAACCATGCACGTGGATTAAAATTTATGTAAAGACAAAGTGCTAGTTCCTCTAGATGTAAAGGTTTTAAATGACTTGAGCTATGATACCTAGATGTGTATACTCATATGGTAAGGGATATGGGAAATGGGGATAAAATACAAGTCTCAGCATATTTTGGAACTAACAGAGATTAATTGAATGATGAACATATGGCCAGATCAAGGTCCTATTTGACAGTCACAGTAGGTTTCAAATTGACTATACTATGATAGAAATTGGGTAGCCCACCTAGTGAATAAGTCTAACTGATCCAGAAAGGAAACCTTTCCTTCTAAGAAGAACCAAATCAAAACAATTTGCTACTATTTAAAGGAAAACAACAATGCATGCTCTTAGTGAATAATAGGAGAGATTACATTTACTAGGAGACATTACTGATTTAAGGGAATGTGGGCCAAAATTTTTCTTCTTATTATGGAATCTTGTGCCCACTAGGTCTTTGTATTCTACATTTGCATAACTTCTTCTAAATTGGTTTTAGACATCCAATGGCCTTCTCCTTATTGTTGACCCGAGTTCCATCACAAATTAAATGTTGTTTTCTTTTTTTTTTTTTTATCTCTGTTTTCCCATTGTTTTTGTACTTTTCTACAAAGCCAAAGTGCATATTTTTCCTTCAATTTGTTTTTTTTTTTTGTTTTTCATGTTGATTTGATTAATCATTTATCCATCTATGCCCACAATATAGAATTTCAAATAAACTTCCAATTATGATTAAAACAGAGAAAGGATATAAAGAAACATTTTATTTCTTTTAAAGAGTTCTGTTGGCACCTAGAGTGAAAATCAGATAATTTTGGAAAAATTTCCCCAAACATTTAATTTCTTGTATAAAGGGTTTTAAGATTTACATTGATTGCAGTTTACTAATTCAATAAAGTTTGACCTCTCTTTAAAATGATTGCCTGAATTTACATATAATCATTTTACCATACAATAGTAACCCTTAAACCAAAGCTCCAGAACCTAGGGCTTATTTGATTTCACTTTTAAAAAGTACTTCTTTCAACAAGTATTTCTTTTAAGACATGGGACCACACATTAAGTGATTTTTAAGTACTTATAGGTGTTTGGTAAAAAGTGGGGAAGAAGTGCTTCTTGTTAAAAGAAACACTTCTTAAAATGTGACACAGATGTAGCTTTTGTTCAACACTTTTTGAAGAAGTTCTTCATTCGAATGGTATGAACTTGTCCTTATTTTTTTAATGACAAAAATACCCCATGCGAGGTTATCATCCTCCTTCATTCGAAACCCTACAACAAACCAGGTAGCGATGGCGCAAGTTGTAGGTCCATTGGCAATGTTCAACAATGAGCAAAAAATGGCTGATGTACCTATTGCTTTGCTCTTATCTTTGTTTTTCTGTAGTATTCCATTGATTTGAGGCTATTTTTTTGCGATCTTTTTTTTTTTTTTTTTTTAAGTCTGAAACTCCCATTTTCTCTCTAATCGTAGATTTGTGTTTGGGCGACTCCAATGGCGATATCCCACCGTCAAAACGCCAACGACTAGAAGTGTGAATATTTGTGTGAATATATTCTTCAGTTGTGATTTAATCTTTTTCTGTATTTGATATGAATATTTGTGAATATTTGTGTGAATATATTCTTGAATTGTGAATATTTGTAAATATTTGTGTGAATATATTCTTGAAGTGTGAATATTTGTGAATTTGTTTCATGAATTTTTGTTGGCTATGTTTATTTTTTCGGTAACCTAAACTTTCATTTGTTTGAATAATCTGAATTTAGTCATCCTATTTTTTTTTAATTTGATAATGATGTTGTTTTTTGTTTTGTTGAATAATCTAAAATTTTCAATTATTGATTTATATGTATAGTTAAAATTATCCTATTTTCATTTATTTGTTGATTTATATATTTATAGTTAATATTATACTATTTTATTATTTTTTGAATAATCTGAATTTAGTCATCCTATTTTATTTTTTTAATTTGATATTGGTGGTGTTTTTCTTATTTTGTTGAATAATCTGAATTTCCAATTATTGACTTATACGTATAGTTTAAATTATCCTATTTTTATTTTTTTAGTTGTGAAAGTGCTTTCTAGAAGTAATTTGTGAAAACTGCTCTATAAAAGAACTTTCTGAAAGTATTTGGTGAAAGTTGTTCATTAAAAGCATTTTTTGGAAGTAGTTTGTGAAAAATACTCCCTAAAAGCACTTTCGAGAAGTATTTTTGAAAATTGTGCCTTGAAAGTTCTTTCTAATAGGTGTTTGTGAAAACTGGTCCTTAAAAAAACTTTATGGAAGTATTTTGTGAAAATTGCACTACAAAAACACTTTCTAGAAGTACTTTGTGAAAAATTATCCTTGAAAATGCTTTCTAGAAGTACTTTGGAGAAAATTGATCATTGGAAATGCTTTTCATAAGTATTTATTATTTGTTGTTGTTATTGTTATTATTATCCATGTGGCACTCCATTTGTGAGCCCACATGGGCTTTCATGTGTCATGATGTAGTGATGTGGTGATTTTTCATTGAATTGTATATTATAATGATATGAAAAGCATTGTTTATAAGTATGTATGGAATGAAGGCTAAAAGTGCCATTTAAGCCAACATAAGCACTTGTAGGGAAAGTATGTCACCAAACATCTCCACCCCAAGAAGTGTTTAAAAAACACAATAAGTGGTTGACAAGTGAGTCACCAAACAGCATTTAGGCATTGTTAAAAGAAGCACTTCTAAAAAGTATTTGTGCAACAAGTACTTCTTTTCCAGACCTCTTATTCACCAAACATATATAGCCCTAATGTTGTGACCAGTAGGCGTGGAATTCCTCCTCTATAGCCTCTATTGCAAAAATGGGCCCAGGGTCTCAAAAATTGATCCCTTCAGTTCTGCCATGAAATCCATTCTCGCCCTGATTCAACGGCTTCAAACATATGCCATTGCAGCTCCATAGGTAGATAAAAAAAAAAAAAAAAAAAAATCAAACGTAAGGAGAGAAATGATGTATGAGAACAAAAAAGATGGCCAGGACAAAAATAGTCTAAGATTTGGGTGCAATTCAATCGGTATTTTTCTCTCTATTCGTCTTCTACTTAGAGAGTCAGAGTCAAAGAGAGGAAGGAGAACAAGGCACAGGGAAATAGTATGAACTGAAAATCCAATTCCATCTCTCTTTAGTCTCATCTATATGCTCAACCTCCAAATTGATAAAACATCACTAAATCTATACGCTCAACCACTATTCGCTCAGATCTGGTGGCAAACGTATAGATCTAGCTTCACTTGGCCGGAATAGTGTATATACCTTGTTCCTCATGAGACAGAGATGATTTTGCGCCTTGAGCGTCTTCTGTTTGAGTAGACCCCTTTGAACCTGCAACAATGAGATTAGAGAATGAGATAGAGATCTGTGAAGGAGTGAAATAGAGAGAGAGAGAGAGAGAGTCGTACTAGATATTTAATGGAGAAAGTAGTGGCATTGGCAAGAGAGAAACCATGAGCAAGAAGAAGCAGATGGAGAAAGGGAGAAGAGAGACGAGACAGGATTTTTACTTCGATGGTAGAAAGGGGATATGTTTTACATCGATAATTTTGATGTATTTTTTTACAGCGATATCAATGTAAAGGAATTTGAAAATGGAGTTTTACACTGATTTATGATGCAAAACTACACTATTTCCAAATGCATGCAAAATTGAACTGGGGTGTAAAGTTTACCTTGATTCGATTTTTCACCTCAAGCAAACGTGGCCTTAAGAAATCTCTCACATTTTTGTTTTTAACTTAAGGCTCAATTTGTAAAAATTACAAATTAATACAAAATACAATTTTCCCTACTCTCTCTCTCTCTCTCTCTCTCTCTCTCTCTCTCATATATATATATATATATATATATATATATATATATATATATATTTGTACTCCTTCCACCAAAAAATGTAGAGTGCAAAACCTTGTATATTGTATTGTAAATCTTGTATTTGTATTGTATATATTTGTATTTTAATGCAAAACCTTGTATATTGCATTTCTAAACCTTGTATTTTGTATTGTAAATCTTGTATTTGTACTGTACATATTTGTATTTAAATGCAAAACAAAATTAAATTAAATTAAAATTAAATAAAGAAAAAAGAGGAGTATAGGAGGGCCCAAGAACACACCTCCAAAAAAAGCCAAAAACATAGACCAAGAGACCAAGCCCAAATAAAGAGAACACAATACACCTAAAGAAAAGACAAGGCTGAGAAAAAAGGCCCAGCCCATAAATTAGGCCCAACACCAACATTACATGAGCCCGACCCCTTATAACTCTAGATTGGCTTTTCCACATACAAGAATCTATAAAATAAGGGTCTGTTTTGTTTGCAATCAGAATCGGAATCCTCTGAAATTGGAATTGGAATGGTCCATTCCTATAGTCTGTTTGATTCACACAGAAATGGAAATGGGAGTTAGAATCAGATGGAATGTGATTTCATTTCCAAAGAATCCAGACAGGGAATGGCCATTCCCTCAAATGGGGGAATGCCATTTCAGCAGGAATGGGAATGGGATTCCGATTCTGCCCAATCAAACAGTTAGAATCAAAATAACCCATTCCGGTTCCAATTCCAGACCCCTATTTCTGCGAACCAAACGGGGCCTAATTAAGTCTCTTAGATCGTTTGTATTTCTACCACCTGTCCTAACAGGAAGGATTCATCTACGCCAATATCAGTTGAGCTATCATCAAATTGGGAGGCAAGGTCATCATCACCAGAAGTTGAGGCTCACCCTTCTCTTTTGTCAAACCATACAAAGGGAATTGTTTTTCCAGTTCTAGAAAGGTCTTACGAGCCCACACTTCCACACCAAGGACTACCAAGCCCAATAATGCTCATCTGCACATCTTGATCCATCCTTTCCTCGACACTAAAAGCTTGAGACGAGGAGTCAATAGTTTTTAGAGGAGCTGAATTCTCCAATGACTCCCATAGTCGCCAGATGATCTGAAGGGGAAATACTTGCAGTCAAACCATCCACTTCCTTAGCTTTTTTCTACAGCAAGCTCAACCTCCTTGTGAGGCAAGCAAGTGCCTATAGGATACTCTGATACACCTTTTCCCACATGAAAGAGCAACTTCAAATTGTAGGCAACTGTCCTCTCATCTTTATCCCTTTTTGGGCATAGTGCCTTCAATCTTTCCCGGATTGAGGTTAGAGGAACCATTGAACGGGATTCAGAATAAGCCCAGTGCAAGAATTAGCTATGATGAGTCAATGGGCCTCAGCCCACTAGGTAGCACCCAAGATCTAGACATACCAAGGGGCAAGGGGCGTCAGATCCGTGGGTATCTTATATCTATATATCAATAGGAAATGGGGATACGTGGATGAATTCAGCGTTGAGAGAATGTTATCTTCATCAGCGGATTATAAAGTGAGCATGTGAGGGTGACTCCCCTTCTAACGTGTGAGGAGATTTAGCTTCTCAGAGATAATTTGCATGCTCTGCATTAGAATGCAGAAAATTTTCTGCACTCTCTCTCTCTCCTCTTTGTCTCTACCGCTCTCCCTCTCTCTCCTCCCCCTCTCATTCTCGTTATTTCTTGGTCTTGCAAAGGATTAGGGTTTCTATTTGTTCTATTCTCTTTGTAGTTTGCGTTTGGATTAGAATAGCTTTGGGGGCTTACTCTTTGGTCTTCGGTCCTCTTGCCATGGGCTTCGCTTCAATTTTGCTCGCTTGCACTAATAGCGGGTGGTTCTTGCTGTCATTTGTGCAAGCTCAAAGCGCTGTTTACAGACAACACAGTGATACTCAGTCATGACATGGTTCTCGATAATCTCAATGGTTGGCATAGACTCGATGACAACCTTTGACGCCAAGGGATGTTCACAATGCCCTACCCTGTTGATTTCAATTTGAGCCAGCTATTCGAGAAGACAGTCAAAGCCTAAACCCATCAAGAAATGTGACATGCTTACGAGCAGTAGAAGGAGTCTTGAACTAGAGCCATCATCATAGTAAAGCTCAAAGTTTCCCATTTTTCTACCACCACCTTTAGCATTGCCATGCAGGCCTCGGAGGATAATAACAGGGTTAAAAGGTAAACAATCCCTAGTGTTCCTTCAGCTGTAGTGGAACCCTAGATTCGTACTCTGGACGCCAACACCTACCAGTTGCATGTGCATATCAAGGGGTTTCAACGATTTCCCCAATAAGTCCTTCATTGCAATCAGGGCAAACAATAGTTTCTCAAGCCGAAACCCAAACAAATCTGTTGCACCTGTAGCACCAGTATGAAGATCCCGTCGAAGCCATCTATATAAGGAAACCTAGAAAAACCTTTTTTTTTTGTAGATTAGGAAGCACGAGAAAGAATTCTTATAATACACAACCCTATTTCTTTTACGACCCGTTTGATAAGTCAAGAAAAACAAAACAGAGGATTGTGCTCCACACAACCACTTCCTTAAAACACTGGACTTTGTCACTAAAATCCCATATAGAGATTTGAGAAATCAAGCTATAAGAGCTCTTAAGTTACGTCACTAATTTTCACAAGAGAAGAAAAATCCAAGATTTTCACATTGATGAACAAATTCAGGATATTAATGAAGAAAGAAACCATAAAATTGCTTGTGTATTTATGGGATTATGGATTTAGTTTAGAGGCTTTATAACAAGAATTTTATCTTATATCAAATTTTAATGTGATTTTGTGTTATTTTATTTCACAAAAATTAACAAAATAACTTGAAAATTAGTCTACGATTACAGAAGAGTTAGCACCCAGTAACTTCAATTTATTAATAAGTGAAAACTAAATTTTCCATTTTACAAAAATCAAAGAAAATATAAAATAAAGGAAGACTTCACCTAAGTTATATGTCAAATTACCTGAAAATTTAGCAAGAAAATACTTTATCTTTCACAAGCCCCTGCAACGTAGGGGCCCCTCTGCTAGTATATAGGTTATTCAAATTATGTTCAAACGTTAGTACCTCACCAATAGTGAAATTCGTAGATTCAACTTCAATTTGATAAAATATATATTGGATATCCAAATTTGATTTGATTATGACAGATTTAGAAATTCTTAAAGCCCATTACTTACCCAAAGTTTTTTCTGTTTTTGCAAGCATTTTGTTGGCAATGCTATTTGTACCCACAGCTGTGAGGGATTAAGCTGAGTCCGGCTTCAGTCAGGGCTAAGCCCATTCCAACAGAATTTACAGTCTTGCATTGAGAATATCTTTGTAATTATGTGATTTATTTCATGGGAAATATTCCCAATGCAAGATTGCAAGGGCTGCTCGATTGGGGGCGAACACCAACCTGCCCTGATAGAAGCCAAACTTGACCAAGGTACTCTTCTTTGGGAGTTTCTAGGTGATGGTTTAGTAACGAGTGAGTTGTGAGCCTTCTGACCTCTTGAACATGAAGGAATATGGTTGCCGGTTGGTGTTAGTAGCCTTTAATAGAAGTTAGGGACTCGAGTATGACCAAGGGGAGAGCAATAAGGTTGAACGGTGGGAGATAGAGGAAGGATCTGAAAACAAGCGCAGAGCAAAACGGTGAAAGCGACAAGAAGATAAAGAAATTGAAAACAAACAATGTTTACGAACTCAGAGTATAATTGGAATGAAAACAAGCACAGAGCTGACATGTTCGAATTGATGGAGCAAAGGTAATTCAGGAATCAACATCGATTCACAGACCCTACAATTATTTTTCTTTTCTAAGCTCGTAAACGAGAAAACATTTCCTGCGATCAAGGTCCAGGACAACTTAACGACTCTCCAATAATTTTTTTTAACGCGGCAGTATTTTAATCAAGGCACCGGTTGGATGTGATATTTTGTTTTTGCACCGAACACGTGTACAAAACTCACTGGTTGAATTGTTCTAAGAGCCTGAACGTAAGTAATGTTTGCTCTGTCCAGAGAGTGATGGCATCTGCTCCTCACAGACACATCGACCGTGCATTGGGAACATCTCAGAGTGTGAGGCGCCAGGAGTGAGGAGCAGATCCGGTCTCAGAGAAAAAAGTAGCTGAAGTCGTCAATTACTGGCAGTACTCGGTTGTTAATTACCATTATTACTACTTGCTCTAGTTTTAACACTTCATTTTGAATCTTCAACCTCAAAATCAAGTAGAGATTAGACAAACGAAAGTCTATTCAACTCTTTCAGAGACGAATACGGCGGTGCTATTTTTAGGAAGATTTCAGAGAAGAAAAAAGAACAATCAATTGCACAAAATTAAAGTTTAGGCTTTCATCTTCAGGATTCGGAAGTAATACAACTAAAAGAACAGAAAACAAAACAAGAAACGTAATATAATTCAGATGGGATCTTCAGACGGAAATGCAATTTGTTTGTCGCCTTACCATTGATCAGCGAGCCACCAAGTCTGCTCCAGTTATGTATACAGGACAAAGGCAGAAACAATTGCCGATCAAGTTGCCACCTGCCGGTGCACCACCAACCAAACACACTACAAAGAACGGGACGACCCTTTCTAGCACGGCCAGTGTTTGGCAGCAACAACGAAATTCGGCCGTTGAGCTATTCTCAAAACGATACGTGAAATTAAGTCGTCCGATTTCTTCTTCCCCCCAAAACCATGTGCTCCTCATTATCCGTTCATTGAAAGTTCTCTCTCTCCCTACTCTTCTGCATCGTTGAAAGAGCACATTGATTTCAATGCGAAACTTTCCAATGCGTTTGTGAAAGAAGGTCCCTCTACGACGTAGATCGATCACCAGTCGGGCGCGACTCTGTTGGGTGTTCGGCTCTTGGAGAACAAATTCCGATCTCCAGTCTCTGACATTGTTGGAGTTACTAAGATCAACTTGCCAGTGGTTATACCAGTTTTCGTCCACGTAAAGCACGGCATACAGATCCGTGTCACCGGTGAAAGACATTCCGCTGATGACGATCTTTATGCTGGATTCCTCCACCATGCTTCTTGTTGTGTCTAGCTAGGACTCTAGGTTATAATTCTCGTCGTGACTGTTGAGAAAAGGTGACGGAAGAACCCCAAATGAAGGAAAAGCGTCTAACCTGAATTCAGAGAAGACAAGGAGAATGTCTGATCTCCTTCACACAGACGGACACAGACAGAGATACAAGAAATGAACGTTTAGAAGTAGTCGTCGAGAAAATTCAAAATTCCAAGCATAAAACACCACACATGGCACACATCTAGAATATCACTTCCATTGATATATGGTGCTGTTTATTTAATTTAAAACAACTGTATGATTGGAAAGAAAATTAGAAAGCAATTCCAACACACGACTATTATTAGGGTGAGTTTGTGATGCCCTAAAACGGGTTAGGGTTGGGTGAGTTTGTGAATTTGAATCGGTCAGGGTCCGGTTTCTGGGTTGAATGGTCTGACGGTTTGAACTGAATGCATAGCTTGTTTTGACAAAAAAATAAAAAATTAAAAAAAAATGGCCAAACCATTGAATGATTTAAATGATTCAACCGATCATTTGGGTAAAATGGAACCGATGATTTGACCAGTTCCTGATTTTTCTGATTCAACCATCCGGTCTGGTCTGGTTTTAAAAACCATGGGTCTAATGGTAGCTCAGTAAGCATGTAGTAGGTTGTGACGTGGATCCTCCACAGGCCCACTCTTTTTCTTTATAAAATTTCATGGGTCCCCATTTTATTTTTTTGGGATTTTTGGACTGTAATCTTCGCCAGAAATTTTTTCTGCATCCCCCTCCTAGTCAACTAGAAGCCTTGATTCCTGAGAAAAAGTGACGGAAGAACCCTAGAAGAAGAAGAAGAAACGTATAATCTCAACTCAGAAAGGTAAAGGACAAATATACAGTAACAGACACAAGGAATACATAGAGCTAATCAGCTAATAGAAGTCATCGTCTCACCACTTTCGAACAAGTCTCGTTTGTTTGTTTATTTTTTTTTTCTTCTGCCAAGTCTGCTTTTCCAGTTTACTCAGTCTCAGCGCAGCGCAACCTACGTCTGTCTCCCACACCTACGCGTTAAGGAGAAAATTCCAAGCAAGTATGTATGTAAATATATAACACACTCATAGTCCGTCAACTTGATATTTTCATTCAAATACATGGGAGTTTGTGGTTGACATAAAATAGTTTTAGGTACAATAGGAATTGCGTATTTTAATGATCATATAACAGGCTGTGCTTAATGAACAGACAAAAGAAAATAATAAGAAGGGATGCCAATTGTTAGCTAGCCCCGTCACCCTAGTTTAATGAGAGGGGGTCATCCTGCCAACAAAACACGTTCCAACTTGAAGTTCCAACTTGAACCAAAAGAAAGAAAATCAGCAAGTTGCTTTCATAAATAATATATTATTAATACACTAATTATTAGTATATATATATTAAGATAAAATAAATATTTTAAAATATTTTGAAGTTCGGCATGTTTTTCAGCAAATAAAAAAAAAGATGGTTTACTTGCTTCTCTCCTAATATCATTCTAACTGGCGATTGTAGCCCTACATTGAGAATATCTCCCATATCATTCATAATCTTTGCAAGACTCAGTTTTAAAGAAAAGAACACAAATACAAATATATACAGTACAAATGCATACAGAATACATAATTTTGCACTCTACACATTTATATTTGTCCTCCTTCCAAACTGAGCTCAAAATGCAGCTGTATTAATTTGTTAGCCATGGTGGGAACCTCAGGTTGGTAGCAGATCCGACTTTCTCCTAATTGACTCATTCAGCAATATTCTTTCTATTGACCCAGCAGCTTGTGGTCCTTGCATAGGGATTAGGGACCTTGCCAATTGCTGCCACTGGAGGACTTTCAACCACCCATTTATTATATTTTAGACGAAGTTATTAAGATTCCTAACAATACAGGGACACACCTCTGTCAGACCAATACCATGGATAATGTTAAACCCAAGGTGATTTTACAAATGCATTTGTTTAGTTTTTTCACTCAAAATTGTTTTGTAAGTAAATAATTCATTTTGGTAGGAAAGTTATATCACGTATGTTGGTTCGACGGAAAAGGCAGGAAAAGTAGGGAAATACATACAAGGTTTATAAAGGTTTTTCTGTCTTACTTTTTCTTTTCCTACTTCTTCCTTCAAATCAAACACAGTCTAAAAGAGTGGAATGAGAAAAACGATCATCAGATACAAATTAAAATTCAATCTTATACGAATGTAAGTCATACAAAAAACCCAACTGATCCCCTTTTAGAACATTATTCTAACCATGTTCCACTTTGTGCAGGATACATAAAAGGACCCATCCATCATGGTTGATAACCTTCTTAGATGTGCACTGTAAGATGGCTTTATATCCCTTATTAATCTCCGATATTGAAATAAACCCTTTGTGGTGAGGTTGGTAGAAAATTGATGATCTCTACACATTTTTTCTTGTTACATATAGAAGGAAGTGCAGAAAATCTGAATTGGGGTTTGTGACAAGTCCAGAGCAGCTGGTAGGGATACTCCAGTGAGCACACAGAGTAAGCACAGTCCAAGAGCACATATGCTGTAACCATCGTTATAGCAGTCACTAAAACTCATCTGCAATGGAAACAAATTCTCAAATTCAAAACATCATGTTCGTTGCATTAGGGCTCGCAAGGAATAGTTGCAGGCTTGCAGCAGATGTTTCCAATACATATGGTGAGATGGGGCTGTGAGGTCGGTGTAAGATGCAGTATGTGAGAAGCAAATCCCAAGCCAATTCACACGTAAAAGGCCATAGACCCGGTTCAATCCCTTCAAAACTGAACCAGCCCAATCCAATTCAAGTCATAAAATAAAAAACCGAACCTAACCTTGAATTAATTAAACAAGTATGGACTAGTGGCAAACAGCTGACCACCCATAGCTAGTACATTCAATGGTGAGATTCACCCCTTAATTCGACGCACATCTAATGAAACCGTGGTGGCGAAATTGGATTTAGTCCTCACAACACCATCCTCACACCGTACTCACAGCCTTTTGCAATTGAATTCGTCAATCTGGTCTCCGTGGTGGCGACCCCTAATCAAACACAAGCAGGTCAATTAGAATAAATTCATTGAGTTCAGTAAATATTTTCACCAACCCACCGGAGCACATTCATTAAGCACTCAATAAATTTCTCATAAAGTTGCTAGAATATTAATTGTTGATTACTGCTTAATTACGTGAACCAATTTTTAATTTCGGTTGCTGGTGTATCCATTAATTCTAGCTCTTAAACTGTCCTCAAAAGTTAGAATTTGCTTGTACATATTTGAATGATGTATATTATGAATTTATTATAAATGAATAAAGTACATATTTGATTCATGTTCCTGTGGTGTGTTTCTGTGTAATACCTTTAAACTGGACACTTAATGAGACTCGTGTTAGTTTATAATGTTCATAGCCATTGGGTAAGTTTGGGGAGATTTATCCTAGTAAGGCTGACATTGGTGTGTTGCCAAATGTTGGGGTGGCCCGTCTCAACCGCTAAGGTGAGACCCAAGGCATATGTAGTGTAGGATTAATTGAATCTTTGAACTGGACCAGATTTTCAGTATTGCCCTAGACCTTGGAGATTGATGGGCAAAACTAGAAAATTAAACCTAACCCCTAGACTCGATTATGATACTGCACTAGGTGTCGGATCGGACTATCTTTGATATGGTAATCAATGGGATCCTTAACGGGGGTCAAAACCTGGGTATGTTGGGACAGTCTGAGAATTCATTTGAGTGGACATAGTGACAAGATCAACCCCTTTATCAGACAAAGGTAATGATTGGGGATGCACTCTCTCTGATGGAAACCAAGACTTCCGGCAACCGATTTCAATCATTGAAATTTTGTTTTGCAAAATATATTTATATACTAATATACTTATATGTATTACGGTTTCTAAAACATTTGCGAAATGTTTTAATTCCCGGGATCCATATGAGCAGAGAGTGCAGCACTGTTCTTTGCAGCCGAGGGAGAGGTCCTCTCTTATTGGGCAGTGTTTGATCATTTTGGTCTGAGAGCTTAAGTGTAAGATAATTGAGGGTAATACCTGATGGGCTAATCTTGCATCTGCCCACATTCCCTGGGTGTTATAAGGTGGCTTGGCCCAAGGACCACTTAGGGTATGTGTTGGGCCCATTAGGAGCCCATGTGATGGGCTTCAGGGGGTGCACTGTCTAAAGTGTATTCGGCCAGGCCTTGTAACAAAGGCTGGGCTGAACCCATATGGCTGATGTGTAGATCAATGTTTGGGTCCCACGCCATACAAGGAAGCCCAACTGGGCAGCAGTTTGGAAGGCTAAGTGAGCATATGTCCTTAATGGACCTAAAGCCCATTTCAAATTGGATTGATTTGATCAATTCAAATAAGGGGCAGATTTAGGATTAAATCAGTTGATAGGATTGGGCATTGACCCCATCCACTCAGAGAGTCCAAGATCTAAATGAGATTTAGATCTAAATGCCTCCTAAGAGGATTAGGAGAGGGCTGATCTAATCTGCAGATAAGATAAGGGTTCAACCTTATCACTTAAAGGGACTTCTGATTCAAATATGATTTGGATCAGCAACTCCTAATGGGATTAGGAGTTGATCCCTTTAAGCCTATAAAAAGAGGAAGGGGCGGCAGCCTTTAGATATACAAGACACTGATTCTCTTTCTCTCTTCAGAGCTGAAATCACAAAAGAAATAATTCAGCAACCCTGTGAATCCTTTCTTGCCGCTTCCTTTCTGCCGCCGCTACACCTCTAGTTCGATCTCCAGTTTAGTGGGAGAAATCAAGATTGAATTTTGATATCAGTTTCTTGTGAAGGGACTGATAGGAAGACGTGCTCATGTTCCGTCCTACTAATTCTTGCGAAGGATTAGGTTCTTGGGGAGAACACTGCTGATTCTGCTCCATCCTGCACTGCGCCATCTTTAGTGGGAGCAGTCTTTGGATCCTTCCTTAGGTGTGAACACCTTCGTTGGAAGATATTATTTCTCCGTATCAGGTATATCTCTCTCCTACTACTTTTAGTTCAGATTTGGTTCGGTTTTTTGTTCAAGATAGATTCTTGAAAATTGTAAATTTTCTAAAATAGGGAATACGATTCCCATCAGAGATAGGAGAAATTTTTGAAATTTGCTCAGTCTTTTCCGCATGATTTGGGCGTTCATACGATGGATATCCCATTCCTTCACTCAATAGTTGAAGAATTCTATGACCGGCACTACGTCTTAGTTCCTTTTTTATGATCTTCTGGTCAAAGTTATAGTTAAATTCAATGAACCGTTTAGTTGTAGGAAAGGAGAGATTAGAGTGGAGCTTGGCATGCAATGCGAGAGAGGAATTTCAGTATTTCACTTTGGATCTTCCTCCTCAAAATCAAATAAAGAATCGAAAGCCTAACAAACTGTTTCTGAGACTGATTAAGTTTCGGATATCAACTTAGGATGTTGTGAATGATTAAGAAGTTCCAACAAAACTCAACGAATATAATGCAAAAGAAGAAAAGAAAGAAAAAGGAAATGATAATATATAGAATTCGGATATGATCTTCAGACAGAACGCGATTTGTTTTTCATCTTACCAAAAACCAGCTAGGCACTGATTCGGATCTATTTATGTTTACAACACAATTGCAGACGCAACAATTGCCGATCGCCGTAAAACCTGACGATACACCACCAAAAAAACACGATATAAGCGAAGAGATGATCTCTAGCAGTTGTTCGGCCACCTGATGTGGTTGGCATTTTGCGCAACAAGTAGGAAGAGATTCTGCCGCGGAGCCATTCTCAAAAACGATACGTGATATTTAATTCTCCGACTTCTTGCCACTGCCCAAGCCAGTTTCTCTTCTCTATCCGCTTACTGAAAGAAGTGTTACCTCGTCCCCAGTGTTGATAGAGCTCTCCGATTTCAATGCCAACATCTGCTATGTGTTTGTTAAAGAAAATCCCTCTCCGACGTAGTTTGATCACAAGATGGGCGCGACTGTTTTGAATTTATGATCCTTTAACAACAAATTCCAATCCCAAGATAGAATCATTCAAGTCCTTAAGATCAATTATCGACTTGTGGTGCCTGTTCTCGTCCACGTAAACCACGGCATTAAGATTGGTGTCGTTGGTGAAACAGACTCTGCTGATGACGGTCTTGTTGGACACGTCCGCCATGCTGCTGCTTCTTGTTTCTGGGTTATAATTCTCGTCTTGACTGTTGACTGTTGAGAGAGAAGGTGACAAAAGAACCCAAAAGTTCTAAACGAAGACGCGCGTCCAAACCAGCTTCAGTGTCAGAGAAAGTAAGGGAGAATTCCTGTTTCCCCATGAGAAGTCTCTTATCCAATTTCCACAGTCGGCCTCGGCCCAACCAAAGTCGCGTTGCCCAACGTGTAACGAGAAAATTCTAACTAAACCTAGCAATTGGATTGTGTCCTGTGGGGTGGGGTTTGAGTCGGGTTTACCGAGTATATTAAATAATGAATAAAATAATAAAATATGTTTATATAACACTATTTTAGACAAAAAAAAATTGGGAAATTACATACCATTTTAAATCGTAAAATTTGAAAAAGCCCATTTTAGATTTTAAAATAATTTCTCTTAGTTAAAAATAAATTTTATTAACTTTGAAGAAAATTACTTTAAGGATTTCTTTTGATTTAGATTTATCAAATTAACAATAATTAATTTAATAGTAAAGAATCAACAATAATTAGGAGTGAATTGTCACTTAAACACTAAAAACTTAATTAGCTTAACTAATAGTAAATTATCAATCACTTAGTTTATTTAATTAACTTAGTAACTCAATTTGCTTAATTTATTTATTTAATTAATTATCTACTTATCTTAATTTGCTTAATTAAGAATAACTTAATTTACTTATTTACTTTAATTAGCTTTGACTATTTAATTACTCTATTTCTAATCTTAATTTACAAATTGACATAATCAATTGGTTAGTTCACATATTGACTTCATTTACTTATTTAGTTTAATTAGCCTTTTTTATTAATTTTTTTATTTAAATCATAGTAATTTATTTAAGGGAAAATTCCCAATTAGTACTCTATACTTTGGGTCTACTGTCACTTTGGTCTTTGAACTTTAAAATGCGACAATTCAGTACCCAAATTTTCAAAATGTACCAATTTAGTTAGTACCTACCGTTAACCAAATGCTAAACAGCCGTTAAATGCATTTGAAAATGCACAAATCCCCTTTTAAGTGTCATCTAATTTTCTTTATTAATCATCCAAATGTTGAGAAAAAATGAACCAGTTCCGAATCCTTGCCTCTTCTATTCAAGAAAGTTGGGGTCACGTCTCAATGGACATTCTGATGAGCCCAACTTTCTTGATTAGAAGAGGCAAGGATTTGTGATACTCGAAGGGCATTTGTGTCTTTTCAAATGTCATTTAACGGCTGGTTAACAGTTGATTAACAACAGATACTTGATTGATACGTGTTGAAGGTTTAGGTACTAAATTGTTACATTTTAAAGTTTAGGGAACAAAGTGACACTAGGCCCAAAGTATAGGGTACTAATAAGGAATTTTCCCTGTATTTAATTTAATTACTCTATTTACTTTGCTTAGTTTACTTAATTGACTTAGTCAAATAGCTAATTCTCTTAGTTGACTTAATTAATTAATTTATTTAGTTTAATTAGCTTAGTTTCTTTAGTTGTTCTATTTACTTAGCTCAACTTAGTTAATCATTTAATTAATTTACTTAATTTCATGGTTATAAAATCATTTATACTTGGCCTAGAGCTTTTTGGATCATTTTTATTTTAATTATTTTTTATTTTTGATTTTTCAAAAAGTCATGGGATGATCCATTTAGACCAAACTATCAAACCACTAAAGCTGTCCAATTTTTAGATTGATTTTTAAAATTTTACTTAATGGTTTAATTTACACATTTACATTGATCAATTTTGTTTATTATTTAATTTAATTAATTAATTTTATTAAAGTGATATTTTAAACTTTGGAGTCTAAAGTGACCTTTTCAAACTTAAATAGTATCACAAAATCATGTTTAATTATTTAATTGATTGTCTAATTGATCTATCAACGACATCTCCAATATCATTTGTTTTTTACCTAAAATGGTATTTCCATCATAATTTGAGGATGGAAATGATCCTTTTAATTTTTTAAGGTGTAAAGTGTTTTTTTCTTTTTTTTTTTTTTTTCGCAAAGTTCTAGAGTTGTCATAGCCAAAAACTAGTTAAACTGAGATCCATCAGATTATGGGTTGGTACTCAGAGGATTTATAATGGATTTGGTTGAAGCCAGTGAGAATCCAACACAATACATTAATTGGCCCATGGATAGGTTGTATTGTTGTGACATTGGATTCTCCAACGGGCACCATCTTTTTCCATTATTGCTTCACTCTTTTTATGTAGGGCCTGTTTTTTCTTTGGGTTTTGAGAGAGGATAAAGTTGGTCAATGGAACATTGGTTCCCATTCATCAAGACACCTATGTTTTTTTTTTTTTTTTTTCAGATCCAGTGAACTTTATGGAAAATTTATTTTTCTTGGAGATAAGTGATATCATTTCTTAGGTGGATAAATAACTTTACTACCTATAAAAAATTACCAATATTGGGATGAAACAAAATTACTCTTTTTAATAAATGAATTTTTAAGCTAAAATGATTATTTTCTTATTTACATAAAAAATATAAAAGAACATAGATAAATGCTCTTATCTGATTAAGTATTCCCTGTGAAATATTTACTCCAGTAAAAACTATTCAGCTAAATAACTTCCTAAAAACCAAACGAATCCTTAATATTTTCTTTGGATGGAAGAGGAAAACTTATTTATAAAAATATAAATAAAAGCAACGCAATACTTTTTCCTCACTTTGACTATCGAGGAAGGGTGAGATGCCCCTGCAGAGTCGAGACGCCTTAACATCTTAATAATCCGAAGAAGGTAGCAATGCTTGGCCATAGTTGTTACATGTTCGCGCAATTCAAATCGCCGATGCAGAATTCTGAATTCCAGCCCCCCCCTATTACTAGTCCTATCCCCCTTATAAACAACATCCTATTTGTATTTGACATCCATTCATGGTCAGGTTACATTCTTCCTGTACTATGGGGCTATAAAATTCTGATCTGGGCTGATTAGTCATTTTCTCAAAAACATATAGCGAGTTTTAAGTTTCAGCAGATTTGACTGGTTCAGAATACGAACCCAAGTTTTGGAAAAAAAAAAAAACTTTGGATGGTTAAACAAATCTGGGTTGACGTCCGGCTTCGATCAGTGTAAAGTCTGTTCAAGTAGCCTTTTCAGCCTTGTATTGAGAATATCTCTGTACTTAATACAAGGTTGCAAGAGGCTGTTTGAACGGTGTGAGTATAGGGAAGAGCCAAACTCAGCGGCGTGTAAAAGCTACCTAAGCTAGGTTAATTGGGAGTTGATTTTTCTGATGCTCAAGGAAAATCTTTTTATTTTTATTTTCTAAGATTTTCACCAAGCACAACTTCTTGGCTTTCAATATGTGGCTCCGCTGCATGAATGTCCTCCAAACATATTAGAAGCTATTTAATTTGGCGTGTTTTTTCATGCCGGCTGTTGGATTTTTAGAAACTTGGCAGCCTACGTTTTGGTCATTTTTGTCGTGTTTGGTTGAAAACTGCATTTCGAATTATTTTTGAGAAAGTCTAAATAAAGTTTTTTGTCTTTTTTTTTTCTTCAATTGGTTTGCACGAAATAGTCAAACTGTTAAGATCTTGATATAAAAATGTTAATTAGGAGAGCTTTGCTTTCCTTGATTTGTTTATGAAATAGTTAGAAATCGGAAATTAAGTTGAAATTTTGGTAAGACTAACACCCTAATCTATTTTTGAGCTTAGTTCCGTTTCTTGATCTTCTTCCATTCAGTTAGAATCTTGTTGTAGGAAGGGCAAGGAGGAGGAGAGAGTGGAAATCTACAATGACAACTTTCTCTCAGTTTTCTGGTTCTCTCTTATTTAAAATCAAACCAAAACAAAACAACGAAGCGTCAAACCAAAGACAAATCATCTAAAAAGCGGAAACAAATTAAGAAACAAATGAGATGTAATCTTCATACAACAAATTACATTGTTCTGCTGAAAATATAGAACAGCTCAGTGGGTTACTCATCTGGGTGAGTCCAACAGCTGATCACGGTTACAGTCGAAGAGATGACCGCTAGTAGTCGGGAGATCTGGCTCAGTATCTGTCCAGTGTGGCCACGAACAGGAGCTTCGGCTCTCTTTAGGAGGGTATCCTTACCAAAATTATACGTGATATCTAATGTTCCTTCTTGCTGCGGCCTCCCAAGCCCAAACCATCTGCTCTTCATTATCGGTCTACTGATAGTGCGTCTTCCCCATAAGGTTGAATTGCGGCTCTCAAATAGATCTTTGATTGCTACTCGAACCTCTCCAACGTGTGTGTCTATAAAGGTCCTTTGGCGACGCAGTTTGATCACGAGTTGGAGCAACCGCTGTTGATTTTCGACTCCTTGAATTCGAACTCCATTGTGGGGTTGGAACCATTTGCGTTGTTGAAATCAATTTTCTTCCTGCAGTTGCAGTCTCTATCCATGTAAAGCACAGCATAGAGATCATAGTTAGAGTTAGGGACATTGGTTGGAGATATATTACGGATTTCTATCTTCCGGTATACCTCTTCCACGTTTGTTCTTGTTCTCATGTTTGGGTTCAATTCAAGAGGAAGCGCCTAATGTCTGACAGGGCCAGCAACCCAGCGAGAATATCCGGATAGAGAGAGAGAGAGAGAGAGAGAGAGAGAGAGATTTCAGGCTTTCAGCCTCCTCCTCCCTCAGAAGCCTTTAAATATCTCATCATCCCAGGATAAAATGCCATTTAACTCAAATTCTCAACTGAGTGCTAACAAACCGAGTCATCTCTCTCTCCCTCTCTCTATAGGACAAGTCTCCTCTATATTCTATACTCGGGGATTACCAAAGAAAAAAAGACCCAGTTGACTCATGCCCGCGTTGCGTTAAAAATTGTCGACCTGATCAATGTTATGGTTGAGCTGAGGGACTGGGGAAACTCTGTTGACAGATTATGTGCCCATTCCGTGTCCTCCCATTCAAAGTACCCTTCTCCCTCTTCCCCGACCTAAACCCCTCAAGGCATTTTTATCTTTTCCGATCACGGCGGCACCCATTGTTTGTTTCTCTCTCTCCCAAGTCTGCTGTACACATGATAATATTAAAAAGTTGGGGTACATTTGGTTTATAATATAAATGGGAATTGGAACTTTTTGGAATCAGATTGGTGTATTTCCATATTCTGTTTGATTCAGACAGGAATAGAAATAAAAATTGAAATCAGTTGGATTGGGATTTCATTCCTGAGGTAGAAAAGATCATTCCTCAAATGGGAAAATGTCATTCCAGTAGGAATAGAAATTGCCCATTTTGATTTGGATTCTAGACCCTATTCCTGTAAACCAAACAGGACCTTAATTTTAATGAGAAAACTATAAGTATATAAAAATAAAAATACTAAAACATTATTTTTTTTGAAGCCCAAAAAATTATATAAAAATAAAATATGTTTAACGAATTGGATGGTATGCCAGACATGTTGTCAACTAACACCACCTTCACAGGATCATCCCACTATGTATTGAAAACATCTCCCATAAATAAAAACACAAAAATTAAGAAAATGTACCAGATACATGGTGAGATGTGTCTGTAAGGTTGGTGTAAAGAGCAGATCCGATCTCAACAAACAGACCCAAAGACAAAAATGTTGGATTGTATTAGAGATAATTTGGTGTTCAATAATTGGAATTGGACCTGGCCCACCCCACCAAATGCCTAGTGTAGCAACTAGCAACTTGCAAGATACCTACCTTCCATGAGCTTGTAACTGATCGAAATTCAAGATATACCAAAATAAGTCTAAAACAAGACATTTTCTTTAATTCTGACACATATTAATTAATGATAGGTTCATTAGCAATTAAAAAAAGTATACAAATGGTAACACTTGGTGGTTGCCCTTCTTTGTAATTGGATGGTATGCCAGACATATTATCAATGGGTCAGGTCATGTCGAGACCGAATCAACCCTCCCACAAGACTGTTCCCATATCGTCCCACACCACATCCCCACCGTGTATTGAGAACATCTCCCAATGATCATCATTCTTAATATTACCATTGGGAGATGTTTCCAATACACAGCAGGGATGTACTGCATGTGGGACGTTGTGGGGGGGCTGATTTAAACACGGTCATGTCTGCTCTCGATAAGGGTAGGTCCGATCCTTACCAAATAAACAAATTAAAACAATTAAGCCCCGTACTAGACCCTATAGTATATATAACAATAGGCCGAACTATTATTCCATAGACCTAACTATTATAAGGGGAATTTCTCTTAAATAAACTTCACAAATTTTTATTTCATCATCATAACACAATTTGCAACTTCACAATTTTCAATTGGAATCGTTGGGTCTTACCTAAATTATTAACTCTATTTTTAACGTGTAGTTTAACAATAAATGTACTTATTTGTTGACTTGAAATATTTATACCTCACAATATCATAATTTACAAGCCATAATGAGTAAAATAAGTATTTGAGTGCGGATCATGAAGTATTAATTTTTTAAGCCAGTATTAAATTCATTCAACATAATCAAAGTTACATCTAATTGAGTATCGAAGACCATAAAAAGTCAGGATTTGACCATCAGATTTTTGAATAATTATACATTAGAGCTTAGTGAGGCGAGCCTATGGGTTGCTTTATTATATTAGTAAATATGTACGTGCATTGAATGCGATAATTTCAGATAACATTAACAATTATAAGTAATAAAAGCATGGTGTGTTGTTGTATTCAAATTCATATTTTATTTTCATTGTTAATAAAAATATTTCTTATTTATTACATTTATTTTAATTTAACATCATAAATATATGATATTAGAGATGTGCACAAATTTTATAGACATTTTTTTGTTTTCTATCATTTTTATTTCTATCTATTTTCTGAATTTTTATTATATAATTATGACACCATGTGCTGGTCTATTTGACTTGAAAAAAGAAATCTCATTTTTAGGAAAATTTAAAATTTTCATTCCATTTGCATAATTAATTCTAAAAACAATTCTTGTTTACAACACCTATTTTTGTTTGATGTGAAAAGTCTATAATATCTTACTTATCTTTTCTATAAATTTTATGTATTTTTTTTTATTTTTTGTGTTTCTATCTTTTTTTTTTTATTATTATTTAATATGATATCAATGATTAGCTCACTTGCCCAAACAATTAGACGATTATGGTGCAAGTGAAGTAGGTTTGATTAAATTTAAGTTTAACATAGACCTAAACAAATGCATTGGACCTAATTAAGGCTTCAGACCAAAATCAAGCCTAATCTATTGAACTTGGCCTAATCTCCAAAGCTACCCAAGGGATAGTCTTGGGCCCAACCCCCAAAATAAAAAATCCCAAGCTTTTGAACCTAGTCTTAGGCCCAAGTCGAGGACTAAAAATCGAAGCTACCCTATATAAACTTACGAGCTAGGTTGATTCGATTTAGTTTTTAATTCCATTTCTATCCTTTATATTTATTACACTTATTTTTATTTAATATTATGAAGGCAGAATATTCATGATGCACAAACTTTTTTTTACAAAATTTCTATGTTGTGAATAACTTTTTCTCTTTTCTTAAATTTTTATTATTGATTTATGATATTATGGGTTGACCAGTTTAACGTAAAAAGTTAAATCATTGACCAGCCACATTAATAGGAACATGGTTTTATTTCTGGATTAGTTTTAAATCTTATATTTCACTTTCATCGAATAAAAATACTTTTATTTATCATGCTTAGATTTGTTTGATAATGGATAATATTAGAGATGAGCCTAAATTTTTTCTCAATTTTTTATAATTTTTTAATATTTTATTTTTATTTATATAAAAAGTTTTATTATTCAACTATGAGAACATTGGCTTACACATTTGACACTGATGGTTGCACTATTTACTTGCTACTTAATCAAAAAGGTGGTTTATTTAATTATTTTTTATGTTCGTTTTGAACATAGGTTTTACATTATTAAAAATATTAAATATATATTTAATTTGTGGAATTTATTGGTGAGAAAAAATAATTCAAATAAAGTATTTAAGGAGAAAGAATGAGAGTTAATACCTTAATAAGAGAATATTTAATGAAGTGAAAAGTAATAATACTTTAAATTACGTTTTTTGCTTGCATAATTAAAGAGGGATTAAATTCATAAATAGGGGGTTTAGTCAAGAAAAGTTCATGAAGCTCATTTACTTAATTTGCCTTAAATATAATATTTAATGAAAGAAAACTCAATACATTAAACATAGGACTTAACGATGACGAATATAATGAATTTAATAAAAGTAGTAGTTTAAATTATATTTTTGGCCTTCATAAATATAGAGAAACTAAGTTCATAGAATAAATGTATTTTAGAGAAACAAATCTAGAATCTATACTGCCTCCCTACACGAAAACATTGATTTGTTGTCTGACTTGAATCTTCGTCCAATTGCAGCTCAAATCTATTACCGCCTCCCTAATTTCCTCATGTCGCTTTGACTGGTGACAGCCGTACCTCAAAGCTTGCCCCCATTGAAAAGGTTGTTCGGACCGGTCGCTATATCTACCCTGTTTCATCTACGAACAATCTCTGGCGAGCTCTCTAACCTGCTCCCTCGGTAGCTACCACTTCCAAAGCTTCCACAACTCTTCCGTCAGCCTACTCCTATTCTGGCGACCTCGAGCTCTGTCCTTCTATTAAAAATTTCGGCTGTAGTTGTTCTTGCTCTCTAACTTGAATCCATCTTCTTCTGAAAGCATCGACCGATTGTTCGATAGCCATGAATTTACTGGCTTCTTTGTCTCCATTAGCCCTCAGCCAAGGTCCAAATCCCCTGTCATTGGAGTTGAAAACTAGTTTTTGGCTCTCCAGGTTTTTGATGACTTCTCCTATCAGGTCATCTCCCCCAAATGCCGCATAATTTTGTTTTAGGTGGCCCAATCTGCCACACTTTTCACAGAAAATTGGTAACCTCTCATACTAGAGTTCATACCACTTCCTTCATCCATTAGATAATCATCTATGTACAATATAAGTTAAAGGCTTAAAAACATCAAGTAAAATCCTTACCTTGAGAGAGGTTCCCACTAGGTGAGCATTTCTAGCATCTTTAGAGCTGCATTCTTGTACCACAAGAACCTCTCCAATCTGCTTCCCTAACATCTCTCCAACTTCTTTGGTCATACATTCCACTGGTAAATGTAGTATTCTCACCCATAACTTCATTGTGTTTGGGAAGACTTCGTTGATGCACAAATCTGGCTCCCACTCCTTCAGAAGCAACAGATACTCTTTGATCACCCACAGTTCCTTGTCCAAGAAGGCTTTCTTTTCTTCAGCTGATTTGAACCTAAACCACAAGACCCCATCTTTAAGCATTTTAACCTTTTAGCCCTTCCCATCATAAACACATTCTTAGCTTGTGCTTCTTGTCCGTTAACACCCATCCAAACACACTCTCTTTGCACTTTCGCAGTGCCTTGCCTTCTTCCTTAATCTCATCACCGTCCCAATCTCCACCACCCTATTGGTGTTCATCACTTTCCTGTTCTTCCGAGCTTGACGAGCCCATCAAGCTGGATTACTTTCTTACAAAGCCTCCAACACCCTACCCCACAATCTTCTCTCAGAGCTTCCGAGCCCTCCACAGAGCACTCTTCTCACTCTTTCCAACGTTTGGTATTCACTACATGTTCCCCCTCTTCATTTGAGGTTCAGCTTCAGTCCATGCAAGTTGGTGTTCACACCTTTCGAACAACCTCTTGCAATCTTGCCTTAGAAATATTTCCTAAGAAATAAATCACATAATTACAAAAAAAATTTAATATAAGGCTGTAAAGACCGTTAGAATGGGCATTGCACTGACTGAAGCATGACTTGTTTGCAATGTGCACGAACATTAATTCACCTCTATAGTGAGTGGGGATGAACTGAGACCGGATCTGATCCTCACAGGGAGCGCCTCTCACAGGCCTTACAAGCACATCCCGTCATGCATTGAGAACATTTTCCAGGAGATGATCCCAATGCGTGGTGAGATGTGACTGTGAAATCGTTGTGAGGAGCAGATCTCAATTCGGATGAACCACGTCGTGATTCATCGTGTCACTCGAGCTCGGGATGTATGACAGTCCTCTGCTCAGACAGCTGTCATGCTCCAACACCTATCAACGTGGCATTTCCACCGGGAACCCGAGTTACATCCCTTCAAAAGGAATAAGTACAATTCCAACGACAAGTACAACCGCTCAAACAGAACAAAAAAGAGATCACGGTCGATCTATACTTCTTTGGGCAGAATTTGGCATTCCATAAAATAATAATAAATACCAAATGATGCAACTTCAGGATCAACCTCAACTTTCGCTAAATCCATCAGCCATGAAAAGTGATAAAAAAAGTGCCCTAGTTGCTGGGTGGGTATTGATTGCATCCTTCTTGTTGGTTATCCTAAAAATGAAGTTTTTTTGGGCCAAAAATTAAAAAAAAAAATGAAAAAAATGAATCATCTTATTACCCATATAATTATGAAGTGGTGACACGTGTGATACTACATTTGGTCAGTGAAAACACAATCACGCCACTTGGTGATAAATTAGCGACTGTTCTTTCAGTCTTAAAGTGGAGTAATAAGAAGATGCCACTGAAGCCACGAGGCAGAAAGCAACCCTCAAATGAGAGGGTGCATTTTAAATTTTTAATACATCCACACATCAGTCTTCAATATGGAGTCAAAGTGAAAGATTTCAAGGTATCGCAGTTTGTCTCACACTTGCAGCGCGTGTGAGTGGCAGAGATCCAATATCTCTTTTATTCCATGCAAAGACATGAGAAGCGAGTTGATGTGACCGCGTGGCTTTAACAACCCCTGAAAAGGATTATTCCATTTTAGTGATTCTTTTCTTTGATTCTATTTCTTGCTTTACTTTATGAGATTCAAAAATATCTGCGAGTGGAATAATAAGTATATGTTTATTCAAAAAAATTCATAGGTCCAAAGTACAGGTGCTAGTTTGGAATTAATGCTAATTTATAAGCGGGCATTGATGCATAGAGTAAGGGTTTTTGACATTTTAAATGTTTATAAATTTACAGTAGAATTCAGAAATTTGCATTGGGTCTCTCTATACTTTTCCGAAAAAATATATAATAATAAGAAGATACCACACATGCGACATGGCAACATGTAAGTCTCAAATGAAAAGGTAAATTTAAATATATCCACACATCAGTCTGGCTTCTACTTAATGTTCATGTCCAACTTGTATTTGATTGAATCCTTTGATGTCAAGTGAACTCATATGAGGGGAGCACCCTCCACCCCATGCATAATTAATGTTCTTCATCTTCTGTAAATTGCCAAAAATTTATTTTCTACTAGTCAGTGTGCTCAAGATAATAATTTTTTTTTTATTGAATTTCATCCCTCTTTTTTTTTTTTTAATTTTTTTAATGAATAATTGCTCTTTGGGGAACTTCCTCATGGGCAGACTCAATAAAGATGACTTATATGTATTATCATCTTCATGATGCACCTTTGACTTCGCCTTGGTTACTAAAAAAACATGCGTCTATTTTTCATGATATGTTTAGTTTTGTCAACAGTACTGCAAGTAGTTATGATACATAGATTACCCTTCTCCCATCTTCATTCTTATTCTTTTACACCATCGGATTTGATATATTCTAATGTTTTGGGTCTTTCTCCCAAAACATTTCAAATATTATGTTTTATTTTTGAACGATTATAGCCTTTGTTAGGTTTTCCCATTGTTCATGAATCAGATGATCTGACTATTACTTTGAGTTCTAAAAAACATGTAGAGAACCTTTTTCTCTCGTAAAACTAATCAACTTCAATCTAAATGGGGCGTCAAGTATTGCTCTCTTGTTCATTACCTTGATCAATTTAGCATACAGCATCGTGTTTCTTACTCTTACTCTCATGCCCAAATTGGTGCATGAATGCATGTTAAGTGTTGCCATGTATATGAGACCCGGTTACAGGCATCTCTTCCTCTTTCATTTACTATATGGCCGTTTTTCTCATTAACCAACTCCCTACTCCCATCTTATTGAATGGCATTTTCACCATTTGAATGCCTCTTTTAGGCTATGTTTGGTTTGAAGGAAAAGGTAGGGAAAGGAAAGGAAAGATAGGGAAACCTTTAAAAACCTTGTATAGGTTTCCCTGTCTTTCCCTTCCTTTACCGACCTTTTTCCTTCAAACCAAACATAACCTTAGTGTATGTCCCAACTATCTGATGCCCTCATCACCACTCCCTCATCACCACAACTAGGTATGTATCCCATGAATCAAGCATACTGGCACAATATGCCCCCGCACTAGATTGTATTACGCCGTAACAGTGGATATACGATTCGATATGCACTGATACAAAAGAGTATTGGTGATTGATTTGACAAATTTGTAGATTGATCACTTTTAGATTGTTTTTGAACTTTAATAAACATGGAAAATTATAATTACAAAAACTGAAATAAATAATTTAAGATTTATTTTTTCCCAAAAATTTAATTAAAAATAAAATTCAATAAAATAATTTATTTTATCCACCATAAATGATTTATATGTTTTATTTTACAATAATTATATGTTAAAAATGAAAAATATTTATCATTTGAAAAGATAGAGTTATTATTTATATAAAAATACTAAATAAATAAATTTTCCTAAAGCATTTAATAAAAATTGGAAATTGTAATTTTAAAAACCAAACTAGAGTGATAATTATTGTATGACGTGTACACGTTCTAGAGTCCCGACATTGTTTCTTGTAATGTTTCTCTTCATATAACCTATTAAAGTGAGCATTTCTCATATTTTTACACATTATTCATAGACAATTCAATTTTAGATTAAATGCTATTAATTTATTTATGTGATTTATATGCATTTCCGTAGAGTATCCAAACATTTCTGTATTTTTTGTCTATATCCATACATTTTCAAAATGCATCCATACCCGTATATGTATCTAAGCTATCTGATACAATAATCGATACCCATACTTTTTGTTCCTTGTTATATTACCCCCTCCAACTAGGCTTTGTTCTACAGACTTCACCATGAGAAATACTGGGTCTATGTCAGCCCCAATGTGGTGTTACACTGTGATCACTAGGTATCAGTCTCATGCCTCTCAGGTAATGTGTGCCACACGCTAACCTTTGCCTATGATACTACTATGCATGAGGATCCTTCTTGCTTTTCTCAAGCAAAACAAACAGATTAATTGAATGGTGACAATAAGCAACGTGTGAGAGTTTGATGCAGTTATGAAAGATGGTGGTTGGACTTTGGTACCACAATAGCCGGGTATGAAGGTTGTAGGTTCCAAATGTATATCCATTGGGTTAAATCATAAATGGAATGTTGATGGTTCAGTACTTCAGTGGTTCAAAGCTCGCCTAATTGCGTACAAGCTTATACTCAACAACTAGGCATCCATGTAGGTGCCATGTTCAGCCTGATTGTGAAACCTACAACCATTAGAGTGATATTGAGCTTTGTAGTCTTGTGGGGATGGGCTTTTTTCCTGTTTCATGTATCCAATACTTTTGTTCATGGTGATGACCTGTTTGAAGATGTGTACATGAAGGAGCCTCAACTCAAGGGTTTAGTTGATCCCAATCATCCAGATTATGTGTGCAAGTTGCGTAAATCACTATATGGTCTTAAATGGGTGCCACGGGCTTGATTTTCTAAGTTGAGCTTTCATTTTATTTTTCTTGGTTTGGACCTTGGTGGCTGCAAATTCAGACTCCTTTCGCGACTGTCGCAATCGTGACACAGAGAGAAAACGTGGCAAAAACATTTTCGCGACATTTGCCCACTGGAATATTTTGTAGTGCTTAATTTTTCTGTTAATAAGGCTTGTCAATTCCTAGATGTTTACTGGAATATTGTTGAACATATACAGATATGGTATCTCAAAGATATTATTGATGGCTTTGCTCTTTACATTAGGGTTGGTTTGGAAGGAGTACAAACGCAAATATGTAGAGTGCAAAACCTTGTATTTTGTATTGTTCAGCTTGTATTTGTACTCCTTCCAAACTGAATCTTGATCACAATCTAATATCTTGCTGTTCTTCCAAACAAAATACTAAATTCATGCCCGTTCTCGCACTGAAGTGGAGTTCAGAGTGTAGCTGATATTACAGCCGAGATTGTTTGGCTTCAATCCTTGCTTAAAGAAGTTGGAGTCATAAAAGTAATTGGCATCTTTAGACCTTTGAATCTCTATACTGTTCATAAATTAAAGTAAAATAATATAAATAATTAATTAGGAAACTTTAATACGAGTGGTTCAGAGGAAGTTTTGATACCAGAGGTAGAAACAAATGCGTGCGTGGTGAAGATTGGGTAAAACCAATCAACGATAGAATAAAAATCGTGAATATAAAGGGGTCACGTGGATGGAGAGAATGAAGTCTCTCTCTCTCTCTCTGTTATTCTTGAATAACAAGAAATATGCAAGAGGCATTCCGAAGGATAGAAATCAGCCGTATAATTCCAACCAATGTCTCTAACAACAATCTCTATGCTGTGGTTTACATGGATAGAGACAGCAATAGCAGGGTGAGAATTGATTTCAGTAATGAGAATGGTGCAAACCCCAGAATGGAGTTTGAAGCCAAGGAGTCAAACATCCAGAACAGTCGCGTCCATCTCGTTATCAAACTGCGTCGGCAAGGGAACTTTGTAGACAAACACATTGGAGAGGTTTGCGTTGCAATCAGGGAGCTCTTCGACCAGCGTAGCTCACCATTCTGGGGAAAATCGACTGTCAGTAAACCGATACAGATGAACAAATGCTTTGGGTTTGGGAGGCCGCAGCAACAAGGAGCAGTAGGTATCACGTATGATTTTGGTATGCATACCTTCTTAAAGCAAGCCGAAGCACCTAATCGTGGCCACATCGAACAGATAGTGAGGGGAGTTGGCGGACTACTATCGGTCATCTCTTCGCTTGCAACAGTGATCAGCTGTTTGGCGTCCAATTAATTAGGCTGTGGTGTACTTGTTATAGATAAAGACTACCAGTTTAGTGACTCACTGAATTGTCCTTTATTTCCTGTAGAACAATATGCTTCTCTGTATGAAGATCTCATCTCATTTCCTTGTCATGTTTTTGGTTTGGTGTTTCTTTGTGTTTTGTTGATTTGTTTTTGTTTTAGTAGAAAATAAGAGAGAAACAGAAACTTGTGGGAAAGTTCTTATTGTTGAGTGGCCGCAATAAGACCGATCCAAAATTTCCCGATTGCAGAGTTCCATTCTCCTCTACCCTTCCTACAACAACTAGTTTCTTATTGTTTCACGCGAATCACTTTTAAATTTCTATTGCTGGAATTCCATTTTGTTAATTGGTGGGTCGCAAGGGAATGTTGCGACCACAGACGCAGCAAATTGATTTCATTGACACTGGCTCTTAAACTGTCTAAAGGAACTTGCTTGGTAGGTCCGTAGGTAAACACAGCAGTTGTTAATTACTTACCATTTCTTCCTCTAGTTTGAACACTTTCTTATCAACGTTTTCCCGATTCTCGAAAACCGTTTTGGTTGTAGGAAGAAGAGGTTAGAGACGAATCGGCATGCAATCGAGGAAGTTGAAGAGTTCATTTTGGATCTTCCTCCCCAAAATCGAGTACCAAACTATTTCTGAGACGATTACAGTGCTTTCTTAGGAAGATTTCACAGAAGAAAAGGAACAAATATTTGCACAGAAGTAAAGTTTAGGCCTCCATCTTAAGGATGTTGTCCATTCAGAAGTCCAAACGAAAGTCAATGAACACAGTGTAGAGAGAGAGAGAGAGAGAGAAAGAAAACAAGAAACAATAATTTAATTCAGATGGGATTTTCAGACAGGATGCAATTTGTTTGTCATCTTACCATTGATCAGGGAGTTAGTCTGATCGATTTACGTATACACGACTGTTGCAGAAGCAACTGCCGATCAAGTTGCCACCTGCAGGTGCACCACCGAAAAGACCCGCTACAAGGCAAGGGACGACCTTGGGTAATATGGCCACCGGTGGTTGGCAGCTTCTGAAACAAGTAGGAAGAATTTCGGCCGCGGAACAATTCTCAAACTATACGTGATATTTACTTTTCCGACTTCTTTCTTCCTTTATTGGACGAAGATAAGGCTCGCGAGAGTACTAGGAGATCGGAGATTTCAGATTTGTACAGTTAGGATTTAGAAGTTTTAGAAGTTTTGTATTTCCTATTAGGAGTTGGTTTTGAGGAGCAAGACCTCCGATCGAATTTGTATATATATCGTAACATATCAATGGAAAAGCAGGATCTTGGGCTTCCGAAATTTTTTATGGTATCAGAGCGGTTGCTTCGGGAAGACAAAGAAGAGGGTCTGTAGTTCTTCCTCTTTTGTGTCGGCAAGCTTAACGGAGCAGTACAGAATTCTCAGAATTCAGCCTGGGGCTTCTGAGTCGAAGGTCAAGAAAGCTTTCAGAAAGCTTGCTTTGCAGGTTCGCCCTTCTTCATTGATTTTGAGAAGGTTCTTCGGAGACTTGATCGAAAGAGTTCCTGGGTTCCTGAGAAAGTTTTCTCCTTTTTTTTTCTGGGTTAAAGTCTGGGGAGTGATTTTGATGAAGAGCTTGTTGCCGTGGTTATCGACACCGACCTCAAATCCTACGCTCGTGAGGGCCGGCTCCCTGTTCTCGGATCAGATCTCAACAGCTTCCTCCTGTACTCCGCCAATGCCGGCACATGCTTTGAGTCCCTGGGAAATGATTGGATCTCGCGGTGGAAGAAACTTCGTGCTATGCAAGAAGCCGCAGGCGCAGCCACAGCAGCCCCAGCCCCAGTTGCAGACGACGAACGGAGACGGGCAATTGACCATGATAGCAAGAAAGGGGAGCAGTAGCTGGAAGGCATGGCTTAACAAGTCCCTGAATCTGAAGATATCTTCTCATTGAATTGAACTGAACTCAATTGGTCTCTAGAAAAGGAAAAAAAAAAACTTGTTTTTTATCGAATAAGGTCAGTCTTTAACTCTTTGTTTCTGGGTTAGAGTCTAGGAGTGATTTTTGATTGATTCTGCTGCTAAACTGTGGCTTGGCCACGACGAGTTCGAACGTGAACGTAAGGAAGCTTCTCGCCGTCTTTCGGTTCACCTGCTTTCGAACTCCCATTCTCCATGTCTTTGCTCCTTTTAGCAGGGACTTTACCCTTCTTTTCTCGGTCCTTCCGCTTCGTCAACGCCTGGTTCTTGCTCGGCGTTGCGGGATCGGAGGAAACCAGGCAGGAGCTCGGGTTTGACTTGGAATTGGCGGGCTCGCTTGTTCTGATTTCTTCATGAGCCTCATTAAGATCGTCTATCTTCCTCTTAGAATCAAACTCGAAGTGTTCTAATAAGCTCGGATGAATCTTGCTGATCGGTCACCATGGCTGCCAATAACGACAGGAACGGTGAGACCTCGAGTAAGTCTGCTAGACCCTCCAACAGACGTGGCCGAGGTACGACAAAGGCTCTTACTGCTCAGTCAGTAGTGGGGCGTGAGGTGGCTGCTAATGCAGTTGTGACTGACAAAAATAGGGCAAAACTGAACGGGCTTAATGACAAGCAATGGCAGACTCTTGCAAGCATACCAGGACTAAAGAAAAACTCTCTAGTAAGAATTACTCCACTGAATGGATTGTTGGCTCTGGGGTGTCACATCACATGACAGGGAATTTGAATGTGCTCATCGACACCTATGATGTTGCACTCTGTTAGCTTACCTAACGGTGTGCACACCAAGGCCGTGAAAGAAGGCAATGTTGAACTTGGAAATAATTTTAAATTGTTGCACGAATTATATGTCCCAAAACTCAATTGTAATTTATTGTCAGTAGGCCGATTACTTCGTGACACAGATTGTATTGTGACGTTTACTAATAAGTTGTGTGTGATACAGGACTACATCTCGAGGGCTCTGATTGGTGCAGATGAACAGCTTGATGGGGTCTATGTCTTCAAGGGTGTGGCGCCGGTTCGTGCTCACAAGACAAATGGAATTGGATCATGTGATTTGTGACATCGGAGATTGAGACACCCTTCTTATCAAATGGTTAGTTTGCTTCTTAATATTTGTAATAGTAAGAACAAAACATGTGATGTTTGTTTGAAGGCGAAGCAAACTAGAGATGTTTTTATTCAAAGCGGCAATAAAGTGACTGATTGTTTTGCATTGATTCATTGTGACTTAAGGGGTGCTTATAGAGTACCAGCATCTTGTGCTGCTGTATATTTTTTTACAATTGTTGATGATTATTCTCGAGCGGTTTGGATTTATTTGCTGCCTAAAAAAGTGAAATTGGTCGAACACTCAAAAATTTATGTGCAATGATTGAACGATAATTTAATAAGAGGTTAAGGTGGTGAGAAGTGATAATGGAACAGACTTTAAATCATTGAAATCATATTTTAACGAGCAAATGGTTTTATTTCAAACTTCTTGTGTTGGAACACCACAACAACACCACAACAAAATGGTCGTGTGGAGAGAAAGCATCGCCATATTTTGAATGTGGCCAGAGCACTCGGGTTTTAAGCACATCTTCCGATCAATTTCTGGGGTGAGTGGGTTTTGACCACAGGGTACTTGATTAATCGGACACCTTCGACCCTTCTTGGTGGTAAAATACCTTACGAGATGCTATTTGGACAAAGTCCTTATAAACATCTTAGAGTTTTTGGTTGCTTGTGCTTTTCGCATACTCGGGACCGTGACAAATTTGCTGCTAGGAATAGGAAATGTGTCTTTGTTGGGTACCCTTTTGGGTAAAAGGGATGGAAATTATATGATATTGAGTCTGGTGATTACTTCGTCTCACTAGACGTGGTGTTTAGTGGGGCCGAATTTCCCTTTGCCACTCTGAAACATCAACCCTTAGTAACCAGTACTCTTGTAGCCAAAGAAAATGTTGGGTTTCCTTGGGTCACTCTTCCTGACATGGTATCTGAGTCACCTCATATAGAAGCCAGAGGGAGTGACACGATCGATGAAGGACATCAGAACACGGGTAATGTTGAGGAGGCAGGTCCTCTGGATGAGACAAGGAGGCATATAGATTGCAGAAATAATGAAACTCCAGCTGCTCCTCAACCCACCACAGAGTTATTAGGCCGCGGACATCGAGAAAAGCGGCCCCCCAACTATTTACAGGACTTTGTCACACACTAGACCCTTCTGTTGTTTCTCCTGCATCATCTCAGTCCTCAAGTACTCTTTATCCCATAACTCATTATGTGACATATTATAATTTTTCTGTGAAACACAAACATTTCTTGGTAGTTGTTACTGTAGGCCAAGAACCTATTCGTTTCTATGAGGCAATGACTGATGCTCGGTGGCGCAAGGCAATGCGCTAAGAGATATAGGCTTTGGAAGACAATGGGACATGGACCTTGGAAGACCTCCCACCTGGAAAAAGGCAATCGGGTGTAAACGGGTTACAAAATCAAGTACAACTCTGATGGATCCATTGAAAGATTTAAAGCATGGTTGGTAGTCCTGGGCAACACTCAAGTTGAAGGTCTTGATTACAATGAGACCTTTGCCCCTGTGGCTAAAATGGTCATAGTTCGAACCTTCTTAGCAGTTGTTGCTTCCCAACATTGGGAATTGCATCAGATGGATGTCCACAATGCTTTTCTGCACGGTGATTTCCATGAAGAGGTCTATATGAAACCTCCTCTAGGTTTATCGGCCTCCGGGACTAGAAAGGTATGAAAACTCCGAAAATCTTTGTATGGTCTACGGAAAACCCCCCAGAACTGGTTCTTTATGTTAGGTGCTGCCTTGAAAACTTTTGGGTTTGAACAGTCCTATTCTGATTATTCCTTATTTACATATCGCAAGAATGGGGTTGCCTTACACGTCCTGGTTTATGTTGATGACTTAACCGTTGGTGAGAATGACCCGGAGTTCATACACAAATTTAAATAGTATATGAACCTGTGTTTTCACATGAAGGACTTGGGTGTTCTTAAATATTTTTTGGGGATCAAAGTAACTCGTGGATCATCGAGGATATTTCTTTGCCAAAGAAATATGCACTTGATATTATTACAGAAGCTGGCTTATTGGGGTCCAAACCTGCTCACTTTCCTATTACTCAGAATCATAAACTTGCCATTGCCGATGGAGAACTCCTAGATGACCCTGAACGATATCGACATCTTGTGGGCCGTTTGATTTATTTAACCATTATACGATCGGAGCTCAGTTATTGCACCCATGTCCTGGCTCAGTTTATGTAGTGTCCTCGTGTTGATCATTGGGATGTGGCATTACGTGTTATTCGTTATCTGAAAGGTCATCTTGGTCAAGGAATATTTTTGTGCTCGGATAGTGATCTGCAATTGTATGCCTATTGTGATTCCGACTGGGCGAGTTGTCCTCTAACTCGTTGCTCTTTACTGGGTATTTTGTTGTTCCTCCATCTCCTGGAAGACTAAGAAACAACATACTTTCTCCCGTTCCTTTGCCAAGGCTGAATACTGGTCAATTGCTACTACCGGTTGTGAGTTGAAGTGGCTAAAAGGTCTGCTGTCGTCTTTAGGTATATCTCATCCTCAACCTATACGCTTGTTTTGTGACAATCAAGTTGCTCTACACATTGCTGCAAACCCTGTCTTCCATGAGTGAACCAAACATATTGAAATTGATTGTCATTTCATTCGCAATGAGCTCCAAGCCGGCACCATTGCGCCTTCCTATGTACGTATCGGTGAACAAGTTGCCAACATTTTCACAAAGGCTCTTGGACAAAAACAGTTTGATTTTTCCTTCCCAAGTTGGGCATTCGCAATCCTCATGCACCACCTTGAGGGGGAGTATTGGACGAAGATAAGGCTCACGAGAGTCCTAGGAGATCCAGAGATCCCATATTTGTATAGTTAAGATTTAGAAGTTTTAGAAATTTTATATTTCCTTTTGGATTAGGAGTTGGTTTTGAGAAGCAAGACCTCCAATCGAATTTGTATATATATCATAAGATATCAATGGAAAAGCAGGATCTTGGGCTTCCAAAATTTTTCATCCTCGAAAACCATTTGCTCTTCTCTATCCGTTTATTGAATGCAATCCTATTTCCCCTCTGTTGATAGAGCTCCTTGATTTCAATGCGAACCTCTGCAATGGTTTTGTCTAAGAGGGTTCCTCTGTGACGTAGTTTGATCACAAGTCGGGTGCGACTGTTTTGGATTTTGGACCCTTTGACAACAAATTGCAAGTTCAAGTTTGAACCATTCAAGCTATTAAGATCAATTTTGGACTTGTGGTAGCTGTTTTTGTCAATGTAGAGCACGGCATACAGATTCGTATAGTTGGTGAAAGATAGTCCGCTGATCACGATCTTTTTGGATTCGTCCTCCATGTTTTTCCTCGCTTCTAGGTTGTAATTCTCACCATTATTCATGAGAGAAGGTGACAGAAGAATCCCAGAAGAAAGAAGTTTCCAATCTGAATTCAAAAAGGGCAAGGACCAAGGTGAATACTAGTTTTCTTGTGTCCTTTAGGGAGACAGAGAAACAGACAGACATATATAGACAGCAGAGAGAGAGAGAAGAACGTATGGAAGTCGTTGTCTCACCACTTCCTAATGAAGTATTCTTTGTTTATTTTTATTTCTTGCAAAGTCTACTTTGCCCAACTGATGTCGTATGCCCACAACCATGCTGAAGGAGAAAACGTAAAGTCCGTTTGGGGAAAAACTTTGACTGTTGGGGGCCAACGGCTGAGAACATTTTTGGGAAATGACACGTTACCAATAGTGGGTAAAATAGTAATTGCACCCTATACTTTTAAAACATAAATATAGATATGGGCAAGAATTGGTAAACGTATCCAACCTAAAACCACTATTGTTGGTCCCCAACAGCCAAAATTAATTCCCGTTTGGGTGATGGGAATATGGGTCTACAATCGGATTCATTCTGGTTCCAACAATTTGTTTAAATATAATGGGATTCCGATTCTTACTTCTGGCAGGATGGCATTCCCTCATTCCTGGGAATGGTCATTCTGACCTACCCCATTGGAAATAAGAATATTTAATAGGCCGATAAAAAGTAGATATTTGATTTAAAACACCCCAGATTCTATTTGTCATGCAAATCTTGTAAAATTAGATTTTGATTTCCTTTGGAACCAAATGGGCGGTAGAGTAGATGTTTTTGACTCCGCATCTAGGGATTTTGATTGCAATTCTAATTCCAAAACAAATTTGATAGTATGAAAAAAAATGTTTAGGGCCATGGGAAATGCCCCTAAAACATTTCAATGGCCTATTTGTGTTCTTTGGCCCATCTTACAAGGTATATTCAAGTAATTTTGCAAACCTGGTATCATAGATTTTTCCTTTCTAAAGGTTCAACTATAATGCTTGTTGTTGCCAAAGATGAGACCTAGGGTGATAAAAGAATTTTGTTGATGTTCGAAGCCGATGGGTCCAACTTATAAGAAGAGGAAGAGCACACACCAGAGGCCCCAGGTGTTGTTTCAAGGGTAGAGACTCTAATGGTCAAGTTAGTCAAGTTCCAAAGAAGAGTCGGATCAGGCTTGAGATGAGGGCTCAAAGCTTAGTCCTTAATAGCCAAGAGAACCAATGTAAGTGAGATGAGTCAGTCATTTACCTTGGGATGGGAAACCCCTTTTATAGCTGAGCTTGCCATGGAGTGGTTGGAGGTAGTTAGCAATGTACGACCAGGATTCCATCCGGTCGATGCCATGTGGCCTAATCCAAAGCCTGCTAACTATACCTACATCACTTGCACCCCACTCTTAAGGCCATAGTGGGTGAGGTTGATTGGTGCTCTGAGGGGAGACCTCGGCCTCGGCCAGAGAGAATACTACATAGTTGTTTGGAGGTGTCAGATGGCGCATTGGGCAGAGGCCTCGACTTCGGTCGAAGAGAGTACCATGCAATTAAGTGGAGGCATTGGCCTTGAATACTGAGGACTCGCCTTGGTGACTATGTGGTGACTGCTTCCTTATGAGTCATCCACGTTTGTCGAGCATGCCCCATATGGGTGTTGTTGTCATCTAGTGCGGGTCTGTGTATGAGACAAGTGTCGGTGTCGACTGATCGTGGACATCCGCGAGACAATGCGAAAGGTTACCTAGTTTGGTTCACTCTTGACTTGGAGTTGACGGGCATACCGGTTTGTTCTTTCAATGTCGTTTCATCTCCCCGAGGTCGAGGCCACGTGTACTACGTCGGTTTTGACCGTTAGGTTGGCGATTTGTTTAGTGTGTTTGTTCATCATGTTTTGTGTTAAGTGATGGGCCAATGTCAACTCATTAGCTTACATAGAGACTCGCTCCTCTTGAGGGTCTCTGAGGTTGAGGCCGATGTCAAAGGCTTCTTATTAACAAAAGCCGAGGTCCCGTAAGCTCTTACCTTAGCTAAAAAAGGTGACTAGGCATATAACCCTCTGAGGGTCGTGTGCCTTGGGCTAACATCTAGTCCGAGCATATAACCTTGGTGAAGGTTGTGTGCTACGACCGGTCGTTCATCTGAGGGGTCTTGGCAACTAAGTGTATGACCCTCAGAGAGTTGTGTGCCTTGGGCCGACATCCAATCCAAGCGTATAACCTTGGTGAAGGTTGTTTGCGGTGGCCAGTTATTTGGCCAAAACGAGAACGTATACACTAAAGATTTGGGCTGAGGTGAGAGAAACTCGCACACTTTATTTATAAAACATTCACTTGTCATTTTCACATCATTAATAGTACATCCGAAGGTTCTTAGAGTTCCAGGTATGAGTTACTGGCCTTCCACTCATGTACTCCGACCGAAAGATGTCGGGGTCGACCACTTGCTTGACTCTATAAGGCCCTTCCCAATTGGGGTCAATTTTTTCGATGTTGGGCTAGGGCACTATGACCTTTCTGAGGATGACATCATCTTCCTTGAAGTGGCGCTCTATGACTTGGGGGTTGTAATTTCTGGTGACCCTTTGCTAATAGGCCACGGCCTTGATTTGGGCTTGCTCTTGGATACCTTCCAACAAATCAAGATTGTTTCTTAGCTCTTCATCATTCTTAGCTTCTTGGTATGCCTCAGTTCAAAGTGGTGGCTGGCCAATCTCTGCTGAGATGGCGACTTTTGTTTCATAAGTCAAATTGAATGGAGTTTCTCCCATGGCGGTTCGAGGCATCATCCAGTAGGCCCATAAGATGGTGTATAACTCATCTTCCTAGAGTCCCTTGGCCCTATCCAATCTTTTCTTTGATCCTTTCAGGATGGTTCTGTTGGTGACCTCGGCTAGCTTGTTGGTTTGGGGGTATCCAACCCAGGTGTACTACTATTTTATCCCCAGACTTGCGACCATTCTCTAAATTGCATCGCCGAACTATCGGTCATTGTCTGTGACGAGTATGTGGGGAATGCCAAAACATCAAATGATATTCTTCTAGAAGAAACTTTGGATTATCTTAACCGTGATGATTGCCAAGGGCTCGTCTTCAATCCATTTGGTAAAGTAGTCTATTGGAACGATGAGGTACTTCCTATTCCCAATGGCTTGAGGGAATGGTCTAAGGGGATCCATTCCCCACTTTGCAAAGGGTTATGGGTTTCTAAAGGCCAAGAGGGTCGTAATAGGCCGATGGGAGATGTTTGGATGTCTTTGACATTGGTCACACTTTTGTACTAGCTCGGCAACATTCTTCTATATAGTTGGCCAAAAGAATCCTTGCCTTAGTGCCTTTTGTACTAGGGCTCTACCCCCTAGGTAGTTGTCGTATATGCCTTCGTGGATATCTCAGAGTACATACTTGCCCTCTTCTTAGCGGAGGCATTTGAGATAAGGTAAGGTGAAGGATCTTCTTTGTAGATCACCTTCAAGCAAGGTGTAGTGGGCTAATTACCACTAGACCTTCCTCACTTCATTCTTGTCAAAAGGCAACTGCTCGTGCTATAGGTAGGCAAGAATAGGGTCCATCCAATAGGGCTCGACTTGGGTAGGATACACTTGCTTCTCTTCAATGTTGGGCCATTCTAGATTCTCCATGTGTATAGTGCGGCCGAGGGTCGACCATGAACAACTTGTAAGTTTGGACAAGGCATCAGCTTTTGCGTTGTCAGCCCATGAGACTTGGTGTAGTGCGAAGCACTAGAAGTAGTTGACTTGCTCTTGGACTTTGCCCAAGTACTTAGCCATATTCGGTTCTATAGCTTCATATTCTTCATTCACTTGATTCACAACCAACTATGAGTCACTAAGGGCCTCAATGTGCTTGGCTCTGAGGTCTTTGGTGAGTTGCAGTCCGACGAGTAGAGCCTCGTACTTAGCTTCAATATTAGAAGCAAAAAATTGAATCATAGTGCATACTCTACTTTGCTATTGTTTGGGGTGAGAAATATGAGGCTTGCTCCTCTCCCTTTAGCATTAGAGGATCTGTCCACAAACAAAGTCCAAGTAGGTCGAGGCCTATCATCTTCTTCGAGGGCCTGGACAAGGGCGTTGTTGAAAGTGTATTCTACCATGAAGTCAACCAATGCTTGTGCTTTGATTGCAAGCCTCGACTGGTAGTGTAGGTCAAATTCTAACTGCTCGATGGCCCATTTGTTCAGTTGACCCAAGCTCTCTAGTTTAGAAAGTATAGATTTGAGGGGCTGGCTGGGTAGTACTGTAATGTTATGAACCTGGAAGTAGGACCTTAGTTACTTGGCCAAGACCACTAGAGCTCATAATCCCATAGCCAAAGTAATTGACGTTATCGTTGGGGGCTCGACTTGCTACTACAAGGATGAGGCATCGGTGTTGCCCCCGACATATTTTTTTAGGTACCCACGGCAGATGAGGGATTCAATCTCGTCCTGGTGTTCGTAGAAATCCTCGCTGTCGTGGTTGATGCCACGATGGTACTTACAGTACTTCTTTGGGTTGCCTTTCTTGGGGTTCCTCTTCATTTTGGTTAGCCACTTCATGTACTCTTCTTTTCCTACTTGCATAAGTATGGGCATTCGAGTGGAATTGAGTGGTGTATACTTGTCAAATGAAGGGGCCAGTGGCTTATTCTCATTATCCTCATTGGCGTGGCTGTGGCCGTGGTCTTCCCTTTCCATCCTTTTCTTATCCGTGACCCCTCCCTCTACTGGGGTTAGCCTTTGGTTCATGGAGGTGGTCACTGGCCTCGGCTTCATTGGCAGCGATGTACCTCTGTGCCTTCTTCAAAACTCTGCCTTATTCTTGGGTGGGGTCTTAGAGATGGATTATTTGAGG
The DNA here is from genome assembly GCF_056320005.1 of Nelumbo lutea. Classification (NCBI taxonomy): domain Eukaryota; kingdom Viridiplantae; phylum Streptophyta; class Magnoliopsida; order Proteales; family Nelumbonaceae; genus Nelumbo; species Nelumbo lutea. The sequence continues at coordinate 47,377,179 of NC_142688.1, forward strand.
GGTCTGGGCTGAAGGCCGTTGATAGCTAAATGCATGGAAACCAAGGGATCAAGGTCTCTTACTTCAAGCTCTTCCCACTTGAATCGATCAATGTATGCTCGAAGGCTTTCATCGCACTTCTTCTTGATTGACATGAGGGATGCAACAGTCTTCTAACACCGCCAGCTACTGATGAAGTGGGAGAGGAAGAGATTTTAAAACTGGTCCCAGAAGTTGACAGACCGAGGGAGTGTGGAGAACCATCGGTGTGTTGTTCCCTTAAAAGTTGTTTGGAAGGCTCGACACATCAAGGCGCTAGAGGACCCATAGAGGAGCATGAGTGCCCTGAATCTCTCCAACTGGTCGTCTGGACCTATGCTCCTATTGTAAGTCTCTAGAGTGGGAACCTTGATGTGAGGTGAGAGTGGCTTCGAGGTGATGGAGTCAGTGAAGTTGCGCATCTGGGTAGACGAGGGGTTCTGAATAGTGGAGGCATCACCTTGGCCCTTCTTTACCAAGTGGATTTGGTCTTGGGTAGTGCCTATCTATGCTTGAAGGTTGCCAAGACGTCGGTCAATGGGGGTCTGGGCCTCGTCTAGGTTCTCTTTTACACAAAATGGGTCATCCCTATTTCTTGAGTACTCAGATGCTGACACATCCTAAGCCTTACGAGCTCGACGATTGTTGAGAAGATTGTGAAGATCTAACACTAACGGGAGAGAGGTGTGGCATCGCCCTCCAGCCCTCAAAGGAGGGCTATAGTGGCCAGAGCGCCCACCATCATCTTGGTTGCTCTTTGCGTGGTGATGACGGTGGCCATGGACCTGGTAGTTGTCGTGGGACCCCAATGGACCACCTCTTTGGCTTGCGTGCTAACTACTGCTATTTTACATTGAGGTGTCAGTCTTCTTGGGGCCGATTGGGTGTTGGCCTAGAAGCATATGAGTTGAGCGCCCAATGTATTGCCCCTAGCTTTTGACAGGGTGGCCACCATGCGGGCAACCTTCTATCGAATGCCCCACCTTGTCCAATCTTTGGGCTAGGTTGTCTAGCCTATCGAGGACCAGCTAGAATTGGTCCATAGTGACCAAGTTCTGAGCGTTTTGAGTGTGGTCTTGTTTATCGGCCATGTCAGATGCTTAACTAATTAAGTTGAGTTTTTTGTTCTTAGAGGGAAATCTTAAAAACGTTTCCACAAACGATGCCAATTGTTGCTACAAAAGATGGGGTCAAGAGCAACATAGGAATTTCACTGATGTCCAAGGCCGATGGGTCCGACTTGTAAGAAGGAGAAGAGTACACATTAGAGGCCTTCGGTGCTATCCCAGGGGCAGAGACTCTGACGATCAAGTTAGCCAAGTGCCAAAGAGGGGTCAGACCAGGCTTGAGACGAGGGCCCAAAACTTAGTCCTTAATAGCCAAGAGAGCCAGGCTTGAGACCAGGCTTGAGATGGGAGTGGAGACTCCGACTGTTCATTTCCTCTTAACTCTTATTTCTTAAGAGGAATCTTTTAACTCTAAGAGAAAAATAGTTGTTCATTACCTCTTATCTGGGCCTGCAAACGGATCGAATTCGAACCGAATCAAGCTAGATTCGTATTCGATTCGATATCCGATGGATATCAAATACATCAATTTGAATTCAATTTCGATTATTAAATCGAATATTCGATTCGATTCGAACCCGACCAATTGGCTTTTTGAATATGATTTCGAATATATTCGATTCCGACAAATTGGCTTTTTGAATATGAATTCGAATATATTCGATTCCGATTAGATTCGAATATGATTAGATTGATTATTTTGCAATAGACAAACTTTGCAAGTTAGGGATTAATTCAAATCTGATTAGATTAATTCTAGTTTTACAATCAATACCCCACTTACACCCAATATTGTTTCATCTATTGGGCCTGATGCACTACATTTGTAGCCTTCAACTGTTATTTATCCCCCCTTATGAGGCATTCTGTGTTTACTTTCAGCTCTTTCCAAACTGATAAAGAAGTACCAACATGATGCATCCTTGATCCTTCTAACCAATAGAAACAATTTCAAAGAAGCCATCATATGGATTGAGTATTAATCTAGTGAACTTTGATAGTTACCATTACCAATAAGAATAACATGAATATGAAAACTTTAAAAAGATGATAAACTTGAGCTTAGTGCCAAGTGTATTAATCTGTGTCTCCATATCATATTCCATCTCAATTCTTTGTTGATGAAACAAAAGAGTTTCTATTTTAATAGGTAAGACCATATAAGTGCCACCTCAGACAGCCACCACACGGAGGTTTAAGACAATAATCACATTCACAGAGGTCCTCCTATTATCCTACAATGCCTGGCTCAGTTTGGAAAGTGTACAAATGCAAATATTAGTGCAAAATATTATATACAGTAAAACTCCTAATCTGAGTCCAACTTTTCAAAACATCACATTTAATTTAAATCAAACAAAGCTTCCTAAACAATTGAAAACACATTGAATGTAAAACATTCTTTCCCCTTGAAAGCAACTGAAAACACATTGAAAGTAAAATATTCTTTCTCCAAATTAGCACCTAGTTCTTGAAGAAATTGTTGTTCATGTAGGGCTCAGTTTGGAAAGAGTACAAATACAAATATACTATGCAAATACAAGGATTTTGCACTATACATATTTGTATCCAAACTGAGCCAAAGGTGAAAATAAGACCTGGTTGTGCTAATCCAAGCTTTGCATGGTACATCAACAAGCTGATTGATATAGCTATGGTAAAAGAGAATAACCATGAAGCAAAACCAAAAGGTAAAAGAGAATAACCATGAAGCAATACCCAAGTTGTATGATTCTGTAGGAAAAAGCTATGGTCCTATGGCTATGGTACTCGCCGATGGGAACAAAGTAATTCTTCTCAACTTCTCATAGCCTGACATTAGATAAAAACCACTGCCATTTAGGTTAATTTCTGAAGAAAAACTAAAATGCTATGGGTGTTCTTAAGTGCAGCGAAGAGTTAAAGGCATGGTTGGAGAAATAATAAACCTGAGGTAAATGCTATGGGTGTTCTTAAGTGCAGCGAAGATAAAAACCACTACCTTCACCTCCCCCTCATTCACAACATGACTCTTTTCATCAATCTTTTCTGAGAACGAAGGATTCTGGCAACATATGAAGTTCTGGCTGCTCTGGCAACAACCTCTAACCTCGATTTGAGTTCGACTTCCAAAGAAATCTGTCACGTTGGTCTCCATAGGATCTTTTGTGCTTTTCTCTCTGTTGGTTTCATTGTCTACCACCTATACTAATGAGAAAAAAAAAATCCACTAAAGAATGTTAAATCCATCAAGGGGAAATCAATCGAGAAAATAATAAACCTGAGGTATTTAAGAGAAAAGCGGAGATTAAACCAACCTGGGTTCAAATTCCTGGATCTGTAACTGTAAGACTGTAATCACCTTGAGAAAAGAGGCAGGGGATGACAACAAGCATGGGTTCCCAGCGGTGCAAATGCGATGGGTTCCCACCGGTAGTTGTGGGTTGCAGCACAAAGCCAATGATGTTGGACGGTTGAGGCCTGAGGGTTGCTTGAGCTTGAGTAGCGGCGAATGGGCGAAAGAGAAAGATGTTGATCTTGAGCTTTGAGCTTGAGCTATGGCCGATGACCGGTGCTTAACCGCTATCATTGACGATGCCGTTGGTGAAGGTGGTTGCTTGGGCGGCAAGTCAAAGACTAAGAGAAGAGAGATGGAGGTGAGAGCCTAAGAGGAAAGATGAGATGAGAGACGATGGCATTCAAACTCCGACGAAAGGCTGGTGGTTGGTCAAACGATGAGGGGGTGATCGGTTATGGACTGATGGTGGTTGCTCGGGCGGCAACCGGTGACAATGAAGGGAGTGAAGGACGAAGGGTTAGGGTTTTCCTTTAGGGTTTTGATGAAAGAGTTCGAAACTTCTAATGTAGTGTTTGATTTTGAGTTTTGACTTTTGAGATTTTCGAACTAATGTTATTTTTCATTTTCTTTTTTTTTTAACTTTTATATTATATTATTATATATTATATATAATAATATAATATATAATATATATAATCGGTTCGGATATTTATCAGATCAAATCAATGTATATCCGAATTCGACTGAATATTTGATTCGAATTATCTTAATTTGATTCGATTAAACTGAATCTCGGATTCGAATTCGGAATTTTGAATACCGTTTACAGGCCTACTCTTATCTCTTACGGTGCAATCATACAACTTTTCGTTTTTCAATGATACCCCTAACTCATATAAATCAAAATGAATATTTGATAATTTTCAATTCTTTTATAGCTGAACTTGCCAAGAAGTGATTGGAAGTAATTAAAAATATACGGTTAAGATTCCATTCGACCAATGCCACATGCTGTAATCCTAGACCTACCAAAATGCTGAAAAGACAAGATAATGAGAAAACGTACAACCACCAACTGGCATTATAAAAGTGATAACAAACTACATGGGTTTTCATTAAAATTCATAGGATTGTGATTGGGTTGTGCCCAATCAGAACCCAACCCAACACGTTAGTTGGCCTATGGAAGTTGGCATTGTTCCTGAGGAATAGTAGGTTGTGATACCTAAACGGATCCATGTATTTCTGTTATTTTTTTTTTTTTTTATTCTTATTTTTCGCTTAATGGGCCCCCGCTCGTCAAGTCGCTATTATGATACCAGAAATTTAACCATAGGAAAAAAGATGGTCGCAGAAAGACATGATACCACTTTTGAAATTGGCCATTAGAGTTGAACAGGTCCACACGGATTTGACTAGTTAACGATACAAACTACAAAGTACAAACCCAAAATAAGAAGAAAACAAAAGGCGATAACATAGGAATGCGGATCCATCTATACCACACTTCTGGAATATCTTGCTCACTGTTGCATCACCTAAATGATGATATTCAATTCAAGATGCCGCTGAGATGTGGCGTTTTTATGCCAAAAGGCGAGATTCGGATCTGTTTTTCCTTTTTTTTAAGAATAGAGGAGAATCATGATTTGTATCAGTTTTAATTATCTACTATTATAAAAATAGCAGTTGCGTTGACATTTTAAGGCTTTGGATGACCTTGCATTTTAATTTTAATTAATCTTTCTGGACATTTTAATGTTATTTATTCTTGAACTTATATCTCGATTAATAGTGCATGCATGAAATCAAAACTATCAAGTGTGAACAATATGATTGATTCAAAGAGTGAATAATACTGGTAATTTGTATTATTTCATTACCTATTTAATTATTTTATTGTCCAGTAATATTAATTTTATTATTCATTAAATTATTTAATAGTTTATTATTTTGGTTAATTAATAAATTAATTAATTATTTGATATTTATCTAATTATTTATTTCTTAAGTAAATAAAAATTGCTCAATTTTTAAAATTATTTATTTATTTATGATTTTTATCAATTCCATTATTTATATTTTATAAATTCATTTTATTAATTCTTAATTAGTTTGTTAAATAATTAATCAAACTTTCTCTTATCCAAGTTTAAAATGGTCAAGTGTCATTTTACAGAACTAAGCATTCAAATTTTAGAACAATATTCTCTACATTTAGACTTTAGAACCAAGAAAATCTTACCAACTCTAATACATCTCTAAGAGTAATTATTGTAGTTTTAGAGGCATTCAAAATTCAGAATATAGTGCAAACAACATTCTCTACAATTGGTGAAGTTGTTGAACTGAATGGATTAAGGGAATTTGTGGGTTCTTTAATGGCTTTGATTGATTATAATTGTATTTTCTACAATTTATGTTACATTATTATGTAATTTATTTATATATTGGATTAATGGATTGGGTGGGTTGGATTGGTTCAAGGCAAGTTTGGATTGAATTCAATCCACTTAGTTTTCTCTAAATGGGTCAATCATGGGTTGGTGTGTTAAATGGGTTGGGTTAAAACTGAACCCAAACCCACCCAATTGCCACCCGTAGTTCTTATTGATATTTTAGAACAAAAGTTAAAAAATGTTTCAACTAATTACAGCCTATTATGAATTATGATGGATCAATTAAAATGATAGAATGAAAGTCACTACTGACAACTCGTCATTAGGGTTTGGGCTTAAGGTTTAGAGAAACTAATGTAATGGTATGTAGCAGAACTATAACACGTACAATAGTACTAGTAGAGTTGTACTTTTCTTTTAGCATTGCAAATTACATTACAAGGGGATTAAGGGGTGGGGGAAGAGGAGGGTAAACGTAAGGTCCACTGATTGCCACAGAAAGCCTGCAGCTACACGCTTTTATCCCCCCAACTGACCATCTCAGCTACTAGGTCATCAGCGAGTTGAGATCAGGTTACACAAGAGGGTCGGTTCAATCCTCACAAAATTGTGTTTACACCGTTCAAATAGCCCTTTTCAGCTGTGCATTGGTTATATCTCCATAATTGTTTCCTTTTATTTATGGGGAGATGTTTTCAATACACAGCCAAAAAACATTTTGGGGGTGTTCTTTATCTGTATTTTGAGAAGGGAAAAGTTTGTCAATGTGATTTTGATTCCCATTTATCAAGTATCCCATGTTCTTTTTTTGGATTTATGTGGGACTAGGGAAAGTTTATTTTTTTGGGTATCACTTACCTGGGTAATAAGTAATATATACTTATCTCCTAGGTGGGTAAATAACTTTCCCACCTTGGGGGAAAGTTACAAACACTTGAATGAGACAAAAATGACCCTTGTAATAATGGTTTTTTATGACTAAAATGGTCATGCCTTATTTACATGGGAAATAAAAGAACATGGGTAAATGCATTTACTTGGATAAGTCTTTCCTAGAAAACACTTATCTGGGAAAATACATTTATCTAAGTAACTTACCGAAAAGCGAACAGGGTTTTTTTGTGAAATTTTTTATGCTATGCTTGGTTTGATAAAAAATAAGAGAAACAAACAGAAGAAAATTATGAAGGAATTTCACAAAATTTCCCATCTCTCAAGTTTCTCTTTCTCTTTTATTTTCTACCAACCAAACACAAACTAAAATTTAAGGAAACCTAAATAATTGCAAGCAGTAATAAAGTTTAGGCTTTCATCTTCCGGATAGAAAGAAAAAGGAATCCACAAAGAACAACTGAGTTGAGATCTTTGATACAGAAAATAATATTGTCCTACTGAAAATAAAGAACAGTTCAGTGAGCCATTCAAGCCGATCACAGCTGCAACCGAAGAGATGACTCCCATTACTAGTTTGGCGCCCTTCACTACTACTGATATCTCTGGTCGTTTGCTGCCATAAGTAGGAGCTTCAAGTCGTAAGAAGGTATCCTTATCAAAATGATACGTGATATCTACTGATCCGTCTTCTTTCAGCCTCCCAAGCCCAAACCATTTGCTCTTCTGTATCAACTGAAAGCACGATTTCTCCATAAGCGATTAGGCGTGTTCAAGAGATCCCTGATTGAAACGCGAACTTCTCCGATGCGTCTGTCAACGAAGATTGCTTGGCGACGCAGTTTGATCATGAGGTGGACGCGAACGTTTTGGATGTTTGATTCTTTGATTGAAAACTCCATTTTGGGGTTTGGACCTATTTGGGTCATGGCTGAGTTGACTCTGTGAGACACGTGGCTGTCCAACTATCGCCCTGCCATGTCATCCTAGCTCGGTCACGTCGGCATAGATCGGCCACGTCGGGTTAGCTCGGCTAAGGTACGCTATTACTATGGCACCTCATCTTATCCTTCCAACCATGTCAACTACACGTCATATGGATGAGCACAACTACGGATAAAGAGGAATAAGGAAGATGACTTTGCTAGGGAATGGGACTCTATCCCGAATACCTTGACGATTACCTTCATTCCGACATCCCGGAAGCCCAATCCGACCAAGACACGGATCTTCAGTTATAAAGAGGTACTCCATGCTCGAAGTAAGGGATCAAACTTCTGAGACTTACACTGCTACCTAGCTCAGACTGGCATCCTTATAGCTCAGCCCGACCATCCTACAACCTCTTACTGACTTGAGCATCGGAGTTCTTACCGGGGGTAATTCCTCGAGCCTCTGACTTCTTTCTTGATCGTAGATCTATAAGTGTGGCCTCATCCTTGAAGCTTGGACCCAACCTGCTAGCGAGGATTATTTGATTGCCCCCCTCGTTTTGTGCACTACCTCGGATTGAGCAGCATCAGATTGGCGCCACCTGTGGGAACGAAACAAGAAGCCATTCTCGAAAATCTTATTCTTCGCCTTGCAAATAAGGAAGCGATTAAGATGCCTAAACACTAATATGAACGATCAGCTGCCCATTCCCCGTCTTGTGAGAACTAAGAAGCAACCCACTATCTATAGGAGGGTCCTCATCTCGATAGTAAATGGCGTACACAGACGTCAATTGGGCTAATTGTCCAGATGATCGCCAATCTACAGGAGGGTATGTTGTTTACTTTGGCTCCAATTTGATCTCCTAGAGCTCCAAGAAGCAACCCAATATTGCCCGCTCCATCACCTAATCCGAATTCAGGTCTCTTGCCAACAGTCACAAAATTGCTATGGATTAAGTCTTTGCTACGAGACATTGGTTTTCTAGCACCTCCCCTTATTATATGGTGCGATAATGTATGCTACCCATTTGGCTGCCAACCCTGTTTTCAATGCTCGCACAAAGCATGTTGAGGTTGACTACCATTTCTTACAAAATCTTGTCACCAAGAAGTAACTTTAAATTCGGTATATTCCAACTGCATAACAGATCGCCAACATCTTCACTAAGCCACTTTCCACAGCTCGTTTTTCCTCTCTTTGGGACAAGTTCTCATTACCCCATTCAGCTTGCGAGGGGATGATAACATAGACATCCATGGGCCCATGCACACCTACGTAACCTCCAAAGTCCATTTAGCAAAACCAATTCCTATGGACTCTTGTATATAACTACCTAGGATAATCTTACTCCTATCCAAGACAAGAATTATCCTAAACAACCTAGGATAATCCTAACGCTATCCTAAGATAAGATCTATCCTATATGAATAACAACTAACCTAGATAAGCTCTATCTCTATTGAATTCTCATCTTGTGTAATCCTACTGTAACTATAAATAGGGCTGATTTGCCCCCCATCAAAGTAAGGTTAGCTATATTATTTTTTGAGCTTATTTCTCTTTGATTTATTGCTGTTATTTTTTATTTTCTTTGTCTGTTTTAACTATTACTGTGACTATGTGTGCAGGCTGCAATTGAATTGAAGGCCAATAGAGTAGAGGCTGGATATTCTGCCCACGAGAATTCAACCCATGTTTATCGCAGTCACACATGGAGAACATCTCATCATCTGCATAGTATTATGCAGGGGGAGATGTTCCCAATTCATGGGGAGTAGTGTGTTGTGGGTAAACGTGAGCAGGGTTCTTGTGGGGAGGAGATCCGAACTCGAGGGTAGAGCGTCAACGCAGTGGGCAGAAAATCTGGTTTGATATTAATTACAAAAATAAGCTTAGGCTTTCTTCTTCAAGATAATGTCAAATTACAACAAAACTCTACTCAATTATATAGCTTTCATCTTCAAAATATTGTCATCTCAGAAATTACAACAAAACTCTATTCAATGGATATGTAATGAAAAAAAGCAGACAAGGAAACCAAAAGGCTAGACGATAGTATATTTCAGATGGGATTTTCATACAGAATGCAATATCTTTGTCATCTTACCATTACAATTAATCAGCTAGCAACTGAGTTGGATCTATGTACGCATACAACACAGTTGCAAACGCAACAATTGCCGATAAAGCTGCCACCTGACGTTCCACCACCCAAAATAGATGTTACAAACGAAGGAATGAACTTGATCAGGAGTTCCTGAAGTGGTTGCCATATATTGCAACAAGTAGGCTGAGCTATTCTCAAACTGATAAGTGATATTTACAGCTCCAATTTCTTTCTCCTTCCAAATCCAGTTCCTCTTCTTTATCGGTATACTGTAAGGAGTGCTATTTCCACTGTGGTGATAGAGCTCCTTGATTTCAACGCGAACCTTTGCAATTTTTTTCTTGCCCAACATCCTTTTGCGGTGTAGTTCGATCACAAGTTGGGCGTCACTGTTTTCCATGTTCGACCCTTTGACAACAGAATTCCAGTCCAATTTTGTACGATTGGAGTTACTAAGATCAAGACTCTTCTTTCTGTCCCTGTTTCCATTCACGTAAAGCTCAGCGTAGAGATTCTGGTGAGAGACTTGGTCGAGAGATATTTCACCGATCACGATCTTGTTGGATGCGTCCGACATGCTTTCTTCTTGTTGTGTCTGGGTTATATAATTAAGGTCGTGAGAGAAGGCGACAAGAGAATTCTGAACGAAGAGGAATTCCTCTGATCTGAATTCAGGTAGAGCAAGGGAGAATACCTGTTTTCTCGTCTCCTTCAGAGAGAGAGAGAGAGAACAAACAAAATAGAAGTGTACAGACCTAAATTATAACAGCCCAATAGACCATAGACCTGGTACAAAGAGGTCGTCTCCTTTACTTGTTCTTTCCGGCTTCAAAGTCTGCAATTAATCCAGTTTACTCAGTCCACGACCACGACTAAGGAGAAAATTCTAAGCATATTTTTCAATGTATGTCGCACCACACATTTAAAATAGTGTGAGAATTTGATTAAATAATCAATCACAAGTGAGCATACGTCAATGATCCGTGTGCATATCGACATTTGTTTACATCAAATGGGGACTATTTATTAGGTTGAGATGGATAATGCCCTAAATTTCGTTGGCGTTGGGTTTAGTTGTGAATCGTAATCAGGCTCAAAGTGTCGGGTATGTGCCGGAAAAGTCGGATATAAATACAAATACGGATATGTTTTGAAAATGAATGGATACAAACGAAATATATAAAAATGTATGAATATGCTAGAAAAATTTACACAAATCATACAAATTATTAATAATATTAAATCAAATTTTAAATTATCTATAAATAAAGTATAAGCATATGAGAAATATATACTTCAATAGTTTATATAAAATAAAAACATTACAATTAATAATACTTGGACTCTAGAAGATTCAAACATCATATAGTAATTATCTCTATTTCAATTTTTATAATTATAATTTTTAATTTTTATTATTTTTATATAAATAATAACTTTTTTTAATTAATAAATATGTTTACAATTTTAACATATAATTATAAAATAAAACATGTAAATCATTTAAGGTAGATAAAATAAATTATTTATAATTTTCAGTTTTTATTATTTTTTTGGTGAAATTAATTCTTAAATTATTCATTTCAGTTTTTATAATTATAATTCTCTGTTATCTATTAATTTTGTTGGGAGCATTTGTTTATTTAGTATTTTTGTATAATAACTCTATTTTTTCAAACAATAACTATGTTTTCATTTTTAACATATAACTATCGATAAAATAAATTATATAAATCATTTAAGGTAGATGAAATATATTATTTTTATATAATCTTTTATTAAAGATGAAAAACAATCCAAAAGCAATCAATATACAATTTTGTTAAAATAGGCACGGATACACTTTTATATTGAACTATATCGACTGATACAGCCCGATATAGTGATATATTGTGCGATATATACCTAATCTAGGCATATCCCATATATATCCATAATCATAGATATGGATGCAATGCGCCCCATATTATTTAATCCTTGATTATAACCTGTAATAGATCCAACCCCAGCTCATGGGACTTACTTTGCTTTGAATTAATTGAGCTCGATGATTGAAGCTTGGTCAAGCAGGTTGTGTTTATTTATTTTGATTTCATGGGTTGGGAATATGATTTTCAGCTCGGCCTAAAAATTCCAGAACTGAGCCTAAATTTCGTGTTGAGGCTTACTTAAACGAGGCCTGAACCTTCATGAGGCAAAGAAAATTCTGAATGGGACAGGCTATAACACCATAATAGGTGCATAGCCCAGCCCGACCATGGCTTGCCTGACCCATGATCACCCATAAATGATGGATTCTCCACTTTTTATTTTTATTTCCTGTTATAGAAAAAAAATTATAAACAAAGGTAAAGAATGATTTTCTGCTTGACCTTCCACAAGACAGCAGCGGCCCCCCTGGAACGGTATTTGACCCCAAAAAAATCTGGAATGGTATTCTGTTAGTCAAAAAGCCGATATAACCTGAGTTAGTTGGTTTTCACTGATGGTAAATCGGTTTTTAATGACCAATTTCACAATTTGATCAGGTTAATTTGGTTAGTCAAAAAGCTTGCAATCAAATAGAACTGACCTGTGAACACTCGTAATTTGAGATAAATTAATAATCCATCTCTAATAAATAAATAACAATAGTTTAATTTCTAATAATTATTGAATACTTATAGTGAAAATATATAATTATTGAATATGAATTTATAATAAAAATACAATAAATAACTAATCAAAACACAATAATTACAAAAAATATAATAAATAAAGAAAATATAGTAAATTACTCAATAAATGGTGTGATCTCAAATAATAGATTAGTCCCTAATAAATATTAATCAATAAATTATAACAAAATACAATAAGTATAATAAATTTAATTTAAAAATCCAAATAACAGTAGTTTAATCACCAATAATTATTCAGAATTTTCTGTTCAATAACAAAACAAAAATAGATTTATACATAATTAGAGACAATACAATAAATATTAAATATAGTATATATGAATTTATAATAAATATAGATTAATATTATAAAATTATTTTTAGTAAATATTAATTTATTGAAGTTATTTTCTCGAATTATTAATTGATATAAGTGAAATTAGTTATTTAAATAATAACATTTTCTAAAGTTTTAAAATATTAATTATTTATTGAATTTAATAATCTGTAAAATTATAATTTATATTATTATTACTACATAATTTCGTTATTTAATTTTGTAAAATATTAAATATTATGAAATCTATTATTAATATTATTTTTTTTTATAATTTAAAAAAAAAAACTTTTAAGATTATCACAAAATTTCGTTATTTCAACTATTTCAAGTTTATTCATGTTAAATATTTCATTATTTAAATTAGTCAGCTATTTAATATTTAAATAATACGAAAAATATTTACAAATTTTCATTATTTGAATTTTAACTTTTTAAAGTTATTACATGATATTAAATATTTTGTTATATAATTAATTAGCTATTTTTAATATTTTTTACTTAAGATATTTAGTTATTGAAATATTTAAATAATATTAATTTGAACAACATTAAAATTGTATAATCCATAAAATTATAATTTATATTCTTGATGCATAATTTTGTGATGAATTTTGTAAAAATATATAATTGTTAATACTATTTATATTATTAAATCCTTTATAATTATATTTTCTGTTTTTAATAAAAAGTTTGAACTTAGCATATAATTTTGTTATGATATTTAAATAATTCTTAAATTTTTCAATTTAAACTTTCTTTAGATAGATATAGATAAAAAGTGGGGGATAGGATAAATAGCAATTAAAAATAATTTATGAGAAAAACTCTTCACTAAATTAGAGATAATTTAGGAGATAAATAGGAATTAGATATAATTTAGGAAATAGGGGGATAATGGTGCCACTTAACTAGACATTAGAGAAGAAAATCCCACTTTCTTATTCTATTGGTTGTTAGAGATGATTTATCCTATTTAGTTCCTTATTGGTTTAATGGATAGCTATGTGGAATTAAAAATATAAAAAAAAAAACAAAAAATTAGGAAGGGGGTTTGGAGAAAGGAGAGGCATGGTGAAATAGACAACCTTTCTTTATATATATAGAACTAGTGGGTTATTGTTCTATGGAGCTACACAACTAGGGGTAGGGATGGCAATTTTCTCCATCCCCACCAAGTATCCAGCCTAGGGGTGATCGTTTCAACCTAGCCCTGCCCTGCCCGCACAAGCCTGGCTCGAAAATTCTGGGCTTGGGCTTGGGTTTTGTGTTTAGGCCCGGCCCGGGCCCGGGTCCACATCAAGCCCACAAATTTTAGGGCCGACTTGGGCTAAATACTTCAAGCCCGGACCCAAACCCATCCCGGGCCTGACTCGGCCCGCACATATTTTATATATAAATATTATAACATGACATGTATAATTTATATTATATGTAATATTTTATATTATATTATGTATAAAATAAGTTTATATGCACGTTATGTCATTTAATAAATAGATATATAATGTTTTATATATGAGTTACATTGGCCTGGAGTCAGGCCCGGCCCAACTTGGGCCCTTATAGACCTTGGCTAGGGCTTATGTTTTAGGCCTAGAACCCCGGGTCAGGTCAGGCCAGGGCCTAAGTTATAGCCATTATTGTAAGTCTAAAGCATGGCTCAGGCCCGGCCCATGATCACCCCTAATCCAACTTCCCTAATTAGGCGGGGATGGGATGGAGATTGCATTAATAGGGACAAAGTGGGGATGGAACTAATAGGAATACTTGATTGGGGATGGGGAATGAAGTCCACACCTTGCCCCAACCCCGATTATATATATTAAATATATGTGTATATATATTATATTAAATGTATAATATTATTTATGTTATATATATATATATCAAAATATATTTAAATTATTATTTGCATTTTAAATAAATACATTTCTAACAACAAACTTTTAATTAAAAAAAATCAGAGATTCAAGTCCCTGATGGGGAATCCCTCTATGTCAAGGACCGTGGATGCAAGCTAAAATTTTTGACAGGATTAATTTAAAACTCGAGGTTGGGATGGGGAGTACGATCCCTACCCCGAACCCACCCATTGTCACTCCTACACTAGGGGTCATCCCCTAAACCCATAATACCCCCAAACCCATAAGTATAGTTCCTTTAATTATGGTAGTTATAAATGTAGTATCCAATACTTATGAAAATTATTAAAATTTCCCAACTATTTATTTGAAAAGTTGGAAATTTTATAATTTAACTTTCACCAAATTAAAAAAAAAAATCACTAATTATTGCTAAAAAATTATAGTAAATATCAAAATTACTTAAATATAAAAAATAAATTTATATTTATTGAAATTAATTTTCCACTAAAACATTACTGAAAATTTGTAATTATTATTTGATAATATCATTAAATATTAATAAATTGACCAAAATTATTGAAAATATCAATAACTACTTATTGCTAAAATTACTGAGAATTTTTAGTTATTAATATTTTAATATCACAAATTATTGCTAAAAATTATAGTAAATATCAAAATTACTTAAATATAAAAAATAAATTTATATTTATTGAAATTAATTTTCCACTAAAACATTACTGAAAATTTGTAATTATTATTTGATAATATCATTAAATATTATTAAATTGACCAAAATTATTGAAAATATCAATAACTACTTATTGCTAAAATTACTGAGAATTTTTAGTTATTAATATTTTAGTTAATTATTAATTTTTTAATAATTATTGATTTCAATAATTAATTTTCAAAAAATCTGAAACTAAATTACTACTGTCAGTAATTTTCAACAATGAATTCTTAGTAATTAAAATTTTCAATTTACCAAAATTATGAAAAACTATAGTTTTGGTGTTAATATTTACTAAATAATATTCAATTATATCAATAATTATTGAAAATATAAAAATATTTCACAAATTAATTGAACTTCCCAAATTAATTTAATTAATTAATTTAACTACGTCTTTGATTTTTAGATGGTTTATAATATAGATTAATTAATTAATTAATTAATTAATTAGTTAGTTTTATTTATAATATTATTGATATTATCTATATATATCAAAATATATTTAAACTACTATTTGAATTTTATATAAATACCTTTCAAAAAACAAAATTTTAATTAAAAAAATTCAAGGATCCAAGTCCTTGATGGGAAAGCCCTCTCTATCGAGGACCGTGGATGCAAGCTAAATTTTTTGGCAAAATTAATTTAAAATTTGAGGTTGGGATGGGGAGTATGATCCCTGCCCTGAACCCATCCAATTTAATTTAAAATTGAATTGACGAACATAAAAAAAAAGGTTCATGTTTAAGTGATTGTTATTATTAAGCTAGAAGAATCCATAAAACACATTTACATTAAATTAATAAAAGAATAGAGAAATAACCTAATAGCCCATGGAAATGAGAAATGGTTTCTTTGGACTTTCATAGAAGAAGAAAATTGATTCTCACTTGATGTATTGGTGGGAAAATTTGGATTTTGATATTAGTTTTGGTCAAAGCTATGGTTCATACTTAGGTCCACCCATAATAACTTAACTCAATCCATCTAATTAACACCCCTACTTTATTAGATAAAGCCAAAATGGACTAAAGGAGACTTAAGAGGAAAAGGGAGATTTAATGGCATTACATTCGTTGACTATTAAGGTGAGAGAGAAAGAATGGCAATGTTATTAAAGAGTAAATATGGAATTTATGAGAGAAAACAAAGACACATTAGGGTTTTAATTTTGCCTTGTTACACTTTTAATGATTTCATTTGAAAATAAATATGTGTATGCATGAAAAAGGAGAATGGAAGGAAGCACATGTGAGCTCTGTGGTGAATATTTATTAATAATCTATTTTTTTACATAATATTATAAATAACTAATTTCACTCATATCAATTAATAATTTGAGAAAATAACTTTCAAAAAAAATAATTTTTATTAATAATAATTTTAAACACTTAATTTATATTTACTATATAATTATATATACTAAAAATAACATTTATCACACTTTATTAATTATTTATTGTTTTTTGTGATAAATTTATTTGCAATAGTTATGTATAAATTTATTTTTGTTTTGTTATTTAACAAAAAACTTTTAATAATTATTGGAGATTAAGCTACTACTATTGAAATTATTAAATTTAATTTATTGTACTTATTGTATTTATTGTACTTTTGTTATAATTTCTTGATTAATGTTTATTAGAGATTAAACTATTATGTGAAACTATACTATTTATTAACTAATTTCATATATTTTTAGTACTTATTGTATTTTTGTAATTATTGTTTTTTTATTGTCTATATTTTCAATAATTGTGTATTTTCACTATAAATTTTCAATAATTATTGGAGATTAAACTATTGTTGTTCATGAGAGATGATTCTATTAATTTAGCTAAAATTATGAGTGTTCATGAGTCAGTTCGGTTCGGTTGTAGGTTGTTTGGCCAACCAAATTGACTTAGTTAGGTTAGGGAGTTGGTCAGTTGAAACTATCTGACCAACTGTGAAAATCAATCCATTCATGTTGTATTGGTTTGGGTCAACTTTTTTGTTTAGTTAGTCGGTTTGGAAGATTTAAACATAAAAGTTAAATTTTAATTTTAAAAATTATAGTGTAATTATTAAAAAATAAATTTATAAATTAAATTTATGATATAAACATTTTATACTAAGAAGTATGGGAAATTTCCCACTTTTCTATATTAAAAATTAGAGTCAAAATATAAAATATTAATATATATCCATGGTCAGGTCGTTCGATTTTGGTCAGTTTACAAATGGCCAAAGCGAAACTAATCCAACTAGGTTATGTTGGGAAATTTTTGAATCAAATTTGACCTAAAATACTAGAAAACCGACTAACTCGAGTCGAGTTGCTCTTGTTAGTTGGTTTCATCAATTTGATGAATATACCTAATTGAAATTAATTATTGTTATTTTTGTTTTATAAAAATTTATTAAAATTAATATACATAATATGAATAATTATTAATTATTTAAAAAGTTGAGAATATAAAACAATTGTAGACTCTTATGTGTTTCTATTAGAGTCATTTACTAGAACACACCTTATAGTTTTACATATCTACTTAACCCTACCTTATAGTTTTCATTTTATTAAAATATCCCATATATTTTGCAACTTATCTACTGAATCAACCTTTCATGAAGGAGTGTTTGTTTTGTCATTAGGCCCATCATTTTTTATTCCAAAAAATACACTTAACACTTTTTTGTTTTGTCATTTGTATTTTTATTTTTATTTTATTTTGATTAAATTTATTTCAATGAACATTAGGGTCAACATTGTTATTTTCCATTGTCATCTAATGAAAGATTGATTAAATTTATTTCAATGAACATTAGGGTCAACATTGTTATTTTCCATTGTCATCTAATGAAAGATTGATTAAATTTATTTCAATGAACATTAGGGTCAACATTGTTATTTTCCATTGTCATCTAATGAAAGATTGATTAAATCCATTGCAAATTATAAGTGGTGTTTTAGTAAATATGTACTATAGGGTAGATTTTAGTAAATCCATGAAACTATAGGGGGTTTTAGTAAATGACTCTTTCTATTATTTAGCTTTTGCTTAAAAAATCCCGTGCATTGCACGGGTCCCTACTAGTAATTATGTATAATTTAAAATTATTGGTCAATAATTAATGTATAGTAATTATTAATTACTAATAATTATTAATTATCTCTAACTAGCATTTTTAATTAATTATTCGTTAATTAATAATTATATATAAACACTATCTAGTAATTATATTTTCATTAATTATTATTTAATAAGAATACTTAATGCTACATAATGGATTGTTTTTTAATAATTTAGTAAATAAGTTTTAATTAATCAATCATTATTAATAATTTAATAATAATTAATTGATTTTTGAATATTTATTAGTTCTTTTTAAATGATTAATTATTTAGTAATATACTTTACTTAATTTTTATTTTTAACTAATTACTGATTACAAATTAATAATATTATCTAATTATTAACTAGTAATTTATATTTTTATTAATTATTAAGTAATAAAAGTAATTAGTGATAAATAGTTAACTATTTACTAATAACTTATAATTATATATTAATTAATAATTAAAAATATTCATTAATTAGTTGATTAATTAAGCTGCAATTTTTAGAAATAATTATTAAATACTAATTACTACAAATTATAAATAGTTATTAATTATTAATTCTTAAATATTGCTACAACTAATCTATGATCAATAATAGTTAATTACTTAAATAATTATATAATTAATTAATTAAATAATCACATGTATTGTATATAATACTTTTAATTTTTTTCTGATTATTTTAATCATTGAAACTATTGATTGGTAATTTTATAATAATTCAATAAATCATTCCTTATTGAATCAAATAGATAAGCAAATATTCTGATTATTGAGGTTAAAGGGGTCAATCAACATTTAGAGTTCAAAACAAAGAAAAGTTTACCAAATCTAATACACCTCTTAAAGTAATTATTACAGTTTTGAATTTCAGACATAAGAGGAAACAAACAGGCCCTTAGTCTCATGATCTCATTCTGTAGATTATATGACCTAAAATTGAAGTTAAAAGTTGTATTCTTCATATATAAGATATATTCATTCTAAAAAATTCATGTTCCAAAAGCCGTAATTAGCACTTATGATAAACAAATCAAGAAAAATGGTGTATCTTTCGCTTCTCTCCTAATTGATTCATCCAAACTTGGGCTAACTCAACTCTATGAGCGACTAAACTTGGTCTTTTGTTTTAGGGTAAATTTCTGAAACCTCCCCTAAAGTTTTTGACCATTGCTGAAACCTCCATTGAAGTTTAATAATTGCAATCACCTCTGAATTTTCTGACACAGTTGCAAGTACACCCCTTTTGTAAAAATCCTCTTAAAAGAGGCACAAAAATGTTTAAAATACCCATTGAGTTACTACTGAGGCTGATATCTAAAATAAGGCATACAAACATTATGAACCACAAAAAGGATATGAGAGTTTAAAGTTGCAGCTTTACTTTTGAGAAATAGATATAAAGCACAAATTTCAAAAATAAATCAATTTTTGGAAAGATATTGGAACTTTTGGAAGAGCCTGAGTTAGTGATTGATATAAAGAGAAAATTTTGAAGAATAAACATTTTGGTCAAAAGTAACTATATGGGTATTTTGGACATTTTCATGCATTTTGTTAGAGGATTTTACTAAAAGGAATGTACTTGCAAATGTGTCAGAAAGTTCAGGGGGATTATTACAATTACCAAACTTAAGGCTCAGTTTGGAAAGAATACAAATACAAATATGTACAATACAAATGCATAGAAAATAATACAAAATACAAATGCAAATACAAATATGTATAGAGTGCAAAGTCTTGTAACAAATATATAGAGTGCAAAGTCTTGTATTTTGTATTATTTTCTATGTATTTGTATTGTATTTGTATTCTTTTCAAACTGAGCCTTAGACTCCATTTAAAATGAATAAAAATACAAATATGTATATATAAATGCATACAAAATACAAGATTTTACGCTCTATTTGGTTGCAGCAGAAATAGATACAAAATTGAATTGGTGCAAATATTTTCACTGTAATTAAACACAGCCTAACTAGTGTGGACCGGCTAAGGCTGTCAAATGACTTTCCGCATGATTTGACTTTTCACGAATTGACTCGTTAAGAAAAAAAAAAAAAATGGGTAGGAGATGCAGATCCATCCACAGCTAAGCACACAACTAGAACGGTATAAACTGTACCAAACACAACCTTAATCGTAAAAACTCTGAGGAATTAAATTAACATAAAATAATGTAACTTGTTCTAAAATATATCACACTATTGGGTGGCTAAACTAAACCCCTCCAATGTCAAGAGGCAAAGGAAACAAGTGGCTGGCTCAATATGATTGACTTTGCAAAACAAGAACATTGTTTGAAAAACCAGATCTTGAGCCAGGTTTTAGGTGGTTTGGCCGAGTCAATTAGGATTTAGAAGAGCAACACTGCACCTTCTAATCTATTTTGAGTCTGCTTCCCTTTTTTTTATCTTCTTCCATTCAAAAAAACAATTAATGTAACAATTTAATTGCTATAGCCTGTAGAAACTAGGAAGGGTAGAGGAAGAGAAATCAACGAAAAAATATTGCACTGAACAATAAGAATTTGGCCTGCAAATTCCTGTTTCTCTCTAATTTTCTATCAAACCAAAGTGAAATCAACGAAATACAGAAAATCATCAACGAAATACAAGGAAAAAGTGAATCCCAAAGAGAAAATAAAGTAAAATTCAGTGAGTTACTCATCAAAACACTTGCTGATGCTTACAATCGAAGAGATAGCCGCTAGTAGTTTGGCGACCCCGCTCAGTATCTGTCCCATGTGGCCTTGAACAGGAGCTTCGGCATTCTTCAGGAAGGTATCCCTACCAAAATCATACTTGATATCTACTCCTCCTTGTTGCTTCTGCCTCCCAAACCCAAACCATCTGCTTTTCTGTATCGTTGTAGTGAGAGTAGTTCCGCGTATTCGAAAAAAGGCTTTATCACGGTTGTGAAATAGATCCCTGATTGCTATTCGAACCTCTCCAACGTGTCTGTCTACACAGGTCGTCCCTTGGCGACGCAGTTCGATCACGAGGTGGACGCTACCGTTTTGGATGTTCGACTCTTTGACTTCAAACTCCATTTTGGGGTTGGAACCATTGGCGTTACTGAAATGAATTGTCTGCCTGCTGTTGCTGTCTCTGTCCATGTAAACCACAGCATACAGATTATCGTTAGAGATGCTGGTCGGAGTTATACGTCTGATCTCTATCCTTCGGTATTCCTCTTCCATTTTTCTTCTTGTTCTGTTTGGGTTCAAAGCCTCTAATCCACAGCGCCAGAGAGAGCGAGAGATGTAGTTTCTTAGCCTCCTCCCTCAGACCTCCTTTAAATATCAAATCCCAGGATCTAGTTTGCGCTGTTTGTTTGGAAATGGGAAGTAAAAAATAATGTAAAATGATGATGTCCCTACCATAATTGCGAGAAAACGGTTAGGCTGCGTTTGGAAACGTTGTAAATAAGTGTGAATGTAAATATGTAGAATTTTACCTTTTTACCAAACATACTCTTAGCTGTAATGGATGCAAACATGAATTTCAATCATATGCTTTCTTTTACCAAAAGCTCACTTGAATGCAAATTTACATCTATTTTATTGATGTACTTTTATATCTTATTATCAATGCAAATATACATTGGTCTGTCATTTGTTAATGCATAAATTTAATGTTGTCAAACACAGGGAAAAGTGAACTAAAGTGCAAATTTACTATGAACCCGGATTTACACTCCATTTGCATCTTTCCAAATGCAGGACTTGTTATGTTTTGGTTGGCCACGTAATCAAATTTGTACACTTGTGTTCGCATTAGATCCTTTTCAGTTGGTGGATTTTAAAAAACACTTGAGTACTCAATAAGAAGCATTTTTGGGTAAATTTGGGGGTATTACCACCCCTAACAAAGTAGATGTTCTGCACTGTGGACAAATATGTGTGGATTGAACCACACCACATCTCTGAATGCGTTCTAAAAGGTTTATTGCATTTTAGTCTACACCTTGTCTTATGATTTCATGCATCTCAATTACAACATGGGTTAACACACAATATGACAATAATGGAAAATTGGGAATGCTTCTCCAAAAACTCAGCTAATTTTACAATAGCAAGTGCATAAATTCTTACTAGTGGTGACGATATTTGTTGCAGTGGTAGATAACGAGGGAAGGGGTGCAAATGGATTGGATGATCTGATCCGATACAAGATCTTATCCTATTTGGTCGAATTTGGGTCGCCCCTGTTTAGATCTTCATGTCAGATAATAGGATCTAATCAGAAATCGAATCATTCCCTATCCGATCCGAGAAGATCCGATCTGATATATATGTTATATATTTTTTATATAAATATAATATAAAATACACACATATATTTATGTTATTTATTTATAAATATATTATTTATATTGTATTTTTGTAAATTTGTTATATTATTTATTTTTTATAAAAACATGTATATGTACGATGAAAATAATGAAAAACTACTTGCATTTTTGTTTTTATTTATTTTAATTGGTATATTTCATTTTTCTTTTAATAATTTATTATTTTTTAAAGAAAACAAATCAGATTGGATTAGATCCGAATATCCGACTTCTCGATCCAATTCGAATTCAGATCCAATCAAATCGAATTTAAAATGTATAGTGTTGGATCGAATTCGGATATACCCTAATTGGAATATGATCTAATTTGTTTGCATCCCTAGCGGCGGAAAATGGTGAACATTGGTGAGCTTCTACTTAGCAATGGATCTACAATGGCAAGCCTTGTAATGACTAATGAAACAAATGGTAAGAGGGAAATATTGCACAAAAAAAATAAAAACAAAATGATTGTGGAAAATGGAGATGAATCACTTACTTCTGACGGTCCAATGGTGCAATGGTGTTTGGAGTAATAGTGCCCAACGTGAGATAGAGAGGTAACAGATGTGAGCTCCATAGTGGTGAGCCCTAATTACAACGGTAATATGTTGAGAGTTGTTCGAAGCAAAGGAAAACACACTATAGAGTAGTGTGAAGCATGGAAATAGATTGGAGATAAATGTCTACAGTAGCAATGGACTGTCCATGAGAAATAACCGTGGATGATATTTTGTCCTATGGTGTAGACCGATCCATGATATAGCATGGTTTGGTCTACATCATGGTGCAACCGAACCACTGGTTTTAGGGTGGTGTGCTTGAAAACGCAATATCTTGTGGTGCATCCACACCACCTTAGACCATCACCCTATGATTTGGTAGAAATAGGAATGGCAATGGGGCGTGTTTGGGGTAGGGATCATATTCCCCGTCCCTAACCCTGATTTTGAAATTAACACCCATCCCCATCCCCGATCCCCGTCAGGGATAAAAATTGTCTCCATCCCCAATCCCCGATGGGGATGGGTTCCTCGTGGGGGCCCGAATCTCTGAAATGTTTCAAATAATAATATTTTTTAAAATAAATAAAATTTTAAATTATAAATAATATTTTAAATATGTTTTCATATATATATATATATATATAATATTTAAACAATAATATAATAGTATATTTAATATATATAATCATGCTCAGGGCGGGGCGGGAATATCAATCCCCATCCCCAATCCCGACCCTGACCGGGAATTCCTATTAATCTGTATCCCCATCCCTGCCCTGCCAAAATAATCCCCATCACTGACACCATCGAGTTGGGGAAGTTGAATCCCTGTCGGGGATAGGAACAATTGTCATTCCTGTGAAAATGAGACGGCCCCAGAACTTTAATTTGCCACAGCTACGAACCCTGAACTTTTTCATGTAGGGGTACAATTTGACCGGGTCCAAACCAAGCTTGCACCAATCCAACCTGCAATTTTATACGGTACAAATTCAGATAGGGGTAGAATTTCATCTCAAGTTTTTTACTTTCTAGGAAAGACCCTAGCCTCTCTACTCTGTACAAATTCTCAACTGTGAATTTAAAAATAAATTTGATAGCACAACTGAAGGTTTTCCTATAGTTCTATACAGTAGATTTGATCAACGATTGGGTAGTGCAGTGGACTTTTGAGTCACTACCCCCTTGAATTTTGAGTCATTTTCCCACTTGTCATGTTCCAACCTTATAAATTTTAATAAAGTTTATGGGTGGACTGAACAATAAAAACCCCAATATATTATTAGTATAATCCATATATAAAATGGAATTTATGTGTGTATAGTTATTTTATATAATATGTAATAAACCAATACGTAAATAAGAAAAACATTTAAAATGTTTAGAATAAAATTTTAAAATTTGTGCAAAAAAGCACCCAATTATTCATTCTAATAATTTAAAGTTCTCAATGCCTTAATTAGCACTCATTGGGATATTAACAAATCAATAAAAAGATTCTTCTCTACCTGCTCTCCTAATTGACTCATCCAAATATGTTCTAACACAACTCAGTGAGTCAACGTTTTGTCTTTTCTTTTTGATAGTCACACAGAATCAACTTAGTCATGACCTGGTTTTGCATACTGTGTGCTTATTTTATATTAAGCCAGACATTCGTGGTCCTTTGCAAGGTAAGGTAGAGGCTTTGCCGATTGCGATTGGAGGAGGAGTTTTCAGCTACTATATATATTTTTGAAAGAGTTAATTACATTTTATTATTGACAATTGAATAGTAACCCTCAGCCAGACACTCGTGGTCCTTTTCCTTCCTTTTCTTACATTTCCCTTCAAACCAAACATGGCCTTAGAGTTGTCAGAACAAAACCATGGATATTGTTAAATCCAAGGTGATTTTACAAATGAATTCACAGAGCTGAAACGGAGAATCAAAGCCTTTGATATATTGCAGTGGCTCCACAAAGACGTACGAAGCTTCATCATACCAAATGTGATTTATTTAGAAATTGCATTTGTTTAATCTGTTCACTCAGAAATTAGTAAGATATTATTACACTTTCTTCTGAGATGAACACGGTGCTATCTTTAAGAGGATTTCAAAGAAAAAAAGAAAGAACAAACAATTGCACAGAATAAAGTTTAGACTTTCATCTTCACGATGTTGTCAATTCAGAAGTTGCGCAACAAAATTCAATGAATACGAGGAAACAAAAACAAAAGGGAGGGAGAGAGAAATTAAACAAAGAAACAAGAAACACAACAATATAATTAATTCAAGCGGGGTTTTCATGCAAAGTGTGATTTGTTCATCATCTTATCATTGATCAGCGAGACAGGTTATGCTGATACATTTACGTATACAGGACAAAAGCAGAAACAATGGCTGATCAAGCTGCCACCAGTCGGTGCCGATGCACAACTAAAAAATTCCGCTACAAGGCAAGGGATGACCCTCTTTAGCACGGAATAACAAGTAGGAAGAACTTTGATGCCGGAGGTATCTTCAAAACCGTACTTTATATTTACTTCTCGGCCTACTTCTTGCTTCCTAGAAAACCGCCATTTGCTCTTCTCTATCTGTTTACTGAATAGAGTGCTCTTTCCCCTGTGTTGATAGAGCTCCTTGATGTCAACGCGAACCTCTGCAATGTGTTTGTCTAAGAAGGTGCCTCTGCGACGTAGTTTGATCACAAGTCGGGCACGACTGTTTCGGATGTCCGATCCTTTGACAGCAAATTGCAAGCTCAAGTTGGAACCATTAAAGTTATTAAGATCAATTTTGGACTTGTGGAACCTGTTATCATCAACGTAAAGCACTGCATAGAGATCGGTGCTATTGTTGAAAGACAGTCCGCTGATCACGATCTTTTTGGATTCGTGCTCCATGCTTCTCTTTGTTGTGTCTTGGCTCATGGGTTGTAATTCTCGTCGTGATTCGTGAGAGAAGATGACGGAAGAACCCTAGAAGAAGAAGAAGAAGAAGAAGCGCATAGTCTAAACTCAGAAAGGGCAAGGACAAATACACAGTAACAGACACACAGAGAAGAAAGGAATATATAGAGCTAATCAACTATAGAAGTCATCGTCTCACCACTTTCGAACAAGTCTCGTTTGTTTATTTTTTTTCTTCTGCAAAGTCTGCTTTTCCAGTTTACTCAGTCTCAGCGCAGCGCAACCTACGTCCATCTCCCACACCCACGCGTTACGGAGAAAATTCTAAGCAAGTATGCATATATATATAACACACTCAACCCATCAACTTGAAAAAGAAAAAAACAAAATACAATCAACTTGATATTTTAATTCAAATACATGGGAGAGTGTGGTTGATATAAAAGAGTTTTAGGTACCATAAGAATTGGGTATTTTAATGATCATATAACAAGCCGTGCTTATTGAACAGACAAAAGAAAATAATAAGATGGGATGTCAACAGTAAATCTAGCCCCGCCACCCTAGTTTAGTGAGAGGGGTCACCTGCCGACAAAACAGGTTCCAACACCCTTCTGATATCATCTGACTTGGCATATCTTACCATGGGATTGAGGTGGCTGCATCTGCTCTTCACACAGGGCGCCTCACACCGATTTTACAAGCACATCCTATCATGTATTGAGAACATTTTTCATACTTGTAAGTTATTATTCACCGGAGATGTTTCCGATGCATAGTAGATGTGCCTGTGAGGCGCCCTTGTGTGAGGAGCAGATCCCATTCCGGGATTGAGACCTACCATAAAAGTGGGAACCATCTCGTATGAATTATGCCTTATCGGATCATGTTGGGAGGGTGTTGAAACTTATTTTATTGGTAGGAGATCCAGATTCAGTCTACTGGGTAAAAACATTTGAACGATACTATAAAGCTATATCTAGCATTGGTGAAAGTGTAAGTTATTGTTGGGCAGGGATCTACTCCTAATACCATTCTAACTGGCCATTGTAACCTTACATTAGGAATATCTCCCATATCATTCATGATGTTGGTAAGACTCAATTTGGAAGGAAAGAATACTAATGCAAATATATACAGTATAAATACATAATATTGCACTCTACACATTTATATTTGTACTCCTTCCATACTGAGCTCAAAAAGCAGCTGTATTAGTTTGTTAGGCATGCTGGGAACCTCAGGTTGGTAGCATATCTGACTTTCTCCTAATTGACTCATTCAGCAATATTCTTTCTATTGACCCAGCAGCTTGTGGTCCTTGCATAGGGATTAGGGACCTTGCCAATTGCTGCCACTGGAGGACTTTCAACCACCCATTTATTATATTTTAGACGAAGTTATTAAGATTCCTAACAATACAGGGACACACCTCTGTCAGACTAATACCATGGATAATGTTAAACCCAAGGTGATTTTACAAATGCATTTGTTTAGTTTTTTCACTCAAAAATTGTTCTGTAAGTAAATAAGTCATTTCGGTAGGAAAGTTATATTACGAGTTACGACATGCTAATTAGTAGCGGACGGAAAAGACAGGAAAAAGAAGGAAAAGATAGGGAAATACATATAAGATTTGTAAAGATTTTTTTACCTTACTTTTTTTTTTCTATTTTTTCCTTCACACAGCCTAAAAGAGTGGAATGAGAAAAACAATCATGAGGTACAAATTAAAATTCAATCTTATATGAATGTAAGTCATACAAAAAAACCCAACTGATCCCCTTTTAGAATTATTCTAACCATGTTCCACCTTGTGCAGAATACATAAAAGGACCCATCCACCATGATTGATAACCTTCTTAGATGTGCACTGTAAGAAGGGTTTATATCCCTTATTAATCTCCAATATTGAAATAAACCCTTTGTGTGGTGAGGTTGGTAGGATATTGATGATCTCTACACATCTTTTCTTGTCACATATAGAAGGAAGTGCAGAAAATCTGAATTGGGGTTTGTGACAAGTCCAGAGCAGCTGGTAGGGACACTCCGGTGAGCACACAGAACTAGCACACTCCAAGAGCACATATGCTGTAACCATCGTTATAGCAGTCAATAAAACTCGCCTGCAATGGAAAGAAATTCTCAAATTCAAAACATCATGTGCGTTGCATTAGGGCTCGCAAGGAATAGTTACAGGCTTGCGGCAGATGTTTCCAATACATATGGTGAGATGGGGCTGTGACTTGTGAGGTCGCTGTAAGATGCGGTCTGTGAGCAGTCAATCCCAATTCACACGTAAAAGGCCAGACCCGGTTCAATCCCTTTTGAATCAAAACTGAACCAGCCCAATCCAATTCAAGTCACAAAATAAAAAACCGAACCTAGCCTTGAATTAATTAAACAAGTATGGACTAGTGGCAAACAGCTGACCACCAATATGGTGAAATTCACTCCTTAATTCGAGCGCACATCTAATGAAACCGTGGTGGCGAAAATGGATTTAGTCCTCACAACACCATCCTCTCACAGACTTTTGCAATTGAATTCGTCAATCTGGTCTCCGTGGTGGCCTTTTGCAATTGGATTTATGATCCTTTAACGACAAATTCCAATCCCAAGATTGAATCATTGAAGTCCTTAAGATCAATTATCGACTTGTGGTGCCTGTTCTCGTCCACGTAAACCACGGCATTAAGATTGGTGTCGTTGGTGAAACAGACTCTGCTGATGACGATCTTGTTGGACACGTCCTCCATGCTGCTTCTTCTTGTTTCTGGGTTATAATTCTCGTCTTGACTGTTGACTGTTGACTGTTGAGAGAGAGGTGACAAAAGAACCCAAAAGGTCTAAATGAAGAAGCGCGTGCGTCCAAACCAGTTTCAGTGTCAGAGAAAGCAAGGGAGAATTCCTGTTTCCCCATGAGAAGTCTCCTATCCAATTTCCACAGTCGGCCTCGGCCCAACCAAAGTCGCGTTGCCCAACGTGTAACGAGAAAATTCTAACTAAACCTAGCAATTGGATTGTGTCCTGTGGGGTGGGGTTTGAGTCGGGTTTACTGGGTATGTTAAATAATGAATAAAATAATAAAATATGTTTATATAACACTATTTTAGACAAAAAAAATTGGGAAATTACATACCATTTTAAATCGTAAAATTTGAAAAAGCCCATTTTAGATTTTCAAATAATTTTTATTAGTTAAAAATAAATTTTATTAACTTTGAAGAAAATTACTTTAAGAATTTTTTTAAATTAGATTTATCAAATTAACAATAATTAATTTAATAGTAAATAATCAACAATAATTAGGAGTGAATTGTCACTTAAACACTAAAAACTTAATTAGCTTAACTAATAGTAAATTTTCAATCACTTAGTTTATTTAATTAACTTAGTAACTCAATTTTCTTAATTTATTTTTTTAATTAATTATCTACTTATCTTAATTTGCTTAATTAAGAAGAACTTAATTTACTTATTTACTTTATTTAGCTTTGACTATTTAATTACTCTATTTCTAATCTTAATTTATAAATTGACATAATCAATTGGTTAGTTCACATAGTGACTTCATTTACTTATTTAGTTTAATTAGCTTTTTTTATTAATTTTTCTATTTAAATTATAGTAATTTATTTAAGGGAAAATTCCCAACTAGTACCCTATACTTTGGGTCTACTGTCACTTTGATCCCTAAACTTTAAAATGCAACAATTCAGTACCCAATTTTTCAAAATGTACCAATTTATTTAGTACCTACCGTTAGCCAACTGCTAACCAGCTGTTAAATACATTTGAAAAGACACAAATTCCCTTCAAGTGTCATCTAATTTTCTTTATTAACCATCTAAATATTGACAAAAATTGAATCAGTCTCGGATCTTTGCCTCTTCTATTCAAAAAAGTTGGGGTCACATCTGAATGGACATTCTGGTGAGACAACTTTCTTGATTAGAAGAGGCAAGGATTTGTGGTACTCGAAGGGCATTTGTGTCTTTTTAAATGTCATTTAATGGCTGGTTAATAGTTGATTAACAACAGGTATTTGATTGATACGTTTTGAAAGTTTAGGTATAGAATTGTCACATTTTAAAGTTTGGGGAGCAAAGGACACTAGGCCCAAAGTATAGGGTACTAATAAGGAATTTTCCCTATATTTAATTTAATTACTCTATTTACTTTGCTTAGTTTACTTAATTGACTTAGTCAAATAGCTAATTCTCTTAGTTGACTTAATTAATTTATTTATTTAGTTTAATTAGCTTAGTTTCTTTAGTTGTTCTACTTACTTAGCTCAACTTAGTTAATAATTTAATTAATTTACTTAATTGCATGGTTATAAAATCATTTATACATGGCCTAGAGCTTTTGGATCATTTTTATTTTAATTATTTTTTATTTTTGATTTTTCAAAAAGTCATGGGGTGATCCATTTAGACCAAACTATCAAACCACTAAAGCGGTCCGATCTTTAGATTGATTTTTAAAATCTTACTTAATGGTTTAATTTACATATTTACATTGATCAATTTTGCTTATTATTTAATTTAATTAATTAATTTTATTAAAGTGATATTTTAAACTTTGGAGTCTAAAGTGACCTTTTCAAACTTAAATAGTATCACAAAATCATGTTTAATTATTTAATTGATTGTCTAATTGATCTATCAACGACATCTCCAATATCATTTGTTTTTGACGTAAAATGGTATTTCCATCATAATTTGAGGATGGAAATGACCCTTTTAATTTTTTAAGGTCTAAAGTGGTTTTTTTTTTTTTTTTTGCAAAGTTCTAGAGTTGCCATAGCCAAAAACTAGTTAAACTGAGATCAGATTATGGGTCGGTACTCAGAGGATTTATGATGGATTTGGTTGAAGCCAGTGAGAACCCAACACAATACATTAAGTGGCCCATGGATAGGTTGTATTGTTATGACATTGGATTCTCCAACGGGTACCATCTTTTTTTCATTATTGCCTCACTCTTTTTATGTAGGGCCTGTTTTTTCTTTGGGTTTTGAGAGGGGAGAAAGTTGGTTTATGGAACTTTGGTTCTCATTCATCAAGACACCTATGTTCTTTTTTCAGATCCAGTGAACTCTATGAAAAATTTATTTTCCTTGGAGATAAGTGATACTATCTCTTAGGTGGATAAATAACTTTACTACCTAGAAAAAATTGCCAACACTGGGATGAAACAAAATTAACCTTTTTAAAATGGATTTTTAAGCTAAAATAATTATTTTCTTATTTACATAAAAAATATAAAAGATCATAGATGAATGTTCTTATCTGATTAAGTATTCCCTGTGAAATATTTACTCAAGTAAAAACATTTATTCAGCAAAATAACTTCCTAAAAACAAACGAATCATTAATATTTTCTTTGGATGGAAGAGGAAAGCTTATTTATAAAAATATAAATAAAAGCAACGCATTACTTTTTCCTCACTTTGACTAATGGGTGAGAGGCCCCTGCAGAGTCGAGACGCCTTTAACCACGTTCGTAATTCAAATCGCTGCGAGCCAAAAAGAAAAAACATACGGAGAATTACGGAAACACCCGATGCAGAATTCTGAATTCCAGCCCCCCCTACTATTAGCCCTCTCCCCCTATTATAAAATTCTGATATGGGCTGATTGGTCATTCTCCCAAAAACATATAGTGAGTTTTAAGCTTCAGCAGGTTTGACTGGTTCAGAATACAAACCCAAGTTTTGGCAAAAAAAAACTTTAGATAGTTAAACAAATCTGGGTTGACATGGGCTTCGATCAGTGCAAAGCCCGTTCAATAGCCTTTTCAGCCTTGTATTGAGAATATCTCCGTACTTAATACAATGTTACAAGAGGCTGTTTGAACCGTATGAGTACAGGGAACAGCCAAACTCAGCAGCGTGTAAAAGCTACCTAAACTAGGTTAATTGGGAGTTGATTTTTACATGCTCAAGGATAATCTTTTTATTTTTATTTTCTAGGATTTTCACTAAGCACAACTTCTTGGCTTTCAATATGTGGCTTACCTGAGAATACTAGAAGCCGCTGCATGAATGTCCTCCAAACATATTAGAAGCTATTCCATTTGGTGTATTTTTTCATGCAGGTTGTTTGGCTTTTTAGAAACCTGGCAGCCTAGATTTTGATTTTTTTTCATTTGGTTGAGAAAAGATCTAGTTGTTAAAAGTTGCAGCCTTGAAGACATGTGAAATCCATTTCCGGTTATTTTGGGAAGCTCTAAATAAAGCTTCTTGCCTTTTTTTCTTCTATTAGTCTTTGCACGAAATAGTCAAACTGCTAAGATCTTGATATAAAAGCTCACATTATATTTTGACTGTCAAAGCTTTAGAAGATCAGAGTTGCCAAATGACTCCTAGGTTAATTATGGGAAAAAGAGTTAATTATGGGTACTTATCCGAAGAAACAAATGTTAATTAGGAGACCTTTGCTTTCCTTGATTTGTTTAGGAAATAGTTAGAAATCGGAAATTAAGTTGACATTTTGGTAAGAATGACACCCTAATCTATTTTTGAGCTTAGTTCCGTTTCTTGATCTTCTTCCATTCAGTTAGAATCTTGTTGTAGGAAGGGCAAAGGAGGAGGAGAGAGTGGAAATCTACAATGACAACTTTCTCTCAGTTTTCTGGTTCTCTCTTATTTAAATCAAACTAAAACAAAACAACGAAGCGTCAAACCAAAGACAAATCATGAAAAATTGAAAACAAATTAAGAAACAAATGAGATGAGATCTTCATACAACAAATCACATTGTTCTGGTGAAAATAAAGAACAGCTCAGTGGGTTACTCATCTGGGTGAGTCCAACAGCTGATCACGGTTACGGTCGAAGAGATGACCGCTAGTAGTCGGGAGATCCGGCTCAGTATCTGTCCGGTGTGGCCACGAACAGGAGCTTCGGCTCTCTTTAGGAGGGTATCCTTACCAAAATTATACGTGATATCTAATGTTCCTTCTTGCTGCGGCCTCCCAAGCCCAAACCATCTGCTCTTCATTATCGGTCTACTGATAGTGCGTCTTCCCCATAAGGTTGAATTGCGGCTCTCAAATAGATCTTTGATTGCTACTCGAACCTCTCCAACGTGTGTGTCTATAAAGGTCCTTTGGCGACGCAGTTTGATCACGAGTTGGACGCAACCGCTGTTGATGTTCGACTCCTTGACTTCGAACTCCATTGTGGGGTTGGAACCCTTTGCGTTGTTGAAATCAACTTTCTTCCTGCAGTTGCAGTCTCTATCCATGTAAAGCACAGCATAGAGATAATTGTTAGAGTTAGAGACATTGGTTGGAGATATTTTACGGATTTCTATCTTCCGGTATACCTCTTCCACGTTTGTTCTTGTTCTCATGTTTGGGTTCAATTCAAGAGGAAGCGCCTAATATCTGACAGGGCCAGTAACCCAGCGAGAATATCCGGATGGAGAGAGAGAGAGAGAGAGAGAGTTTCAGGCTTGCAGCCTCCTCCTACCTCAGAAACCTTTAAATATCTCATCATCCCAGGATAAAATGCCATTTAACTCAAGTTCTCAACTGAGTGCTAACAAACCGAGTCATCTCTCTCTCTCTCTCTAGAACAAGTCTCCTCTATATTCTATACTCTTGATTGGTGGGTTTCGAATGTGGAATTCACTGCTCCATTTTTCTCTGACCAGAGAACAAATCCAACTTGCTGTGAAAGTCCACAAAAACGGCACAAATAGGGTTAATTGGTGGATGAGAAGAGAAGAATAGGGTTTCTAAAACCCAGAAGTTCTAAGATTTTTTAGGATTAAATAGGCAAGTTAGAATAATTAATGATGGGGTTAGTAACAATGCTTTCATTAATCCTACGTGGTTAATGGGCTGACATGAGACAAAAGATTGGTAAAGAGGACAAACTCTATAATTTAATAGGAGCGAATGTGAATTCTGGGATGTGTGGATAATAAATATTTTTACAAACAACCATGTTTCAGACTGCCACGGGTAGTAAAAACACAAATATGTACTGTATAAATAGTACAAAATACAAGGTTTTTCACTCTATATATGAAATACACAATAACATAGTTTTAAAAGCAGCAAGGAAAGGCATTGAGGCATACACCTCAAGGCGAGGAAAGGCCAAAATGCTTGGACTCAGGTTACCACCTCTATTTTAAATTAGTTATAATACTTCTTAAAATTTAAGATAATCAATTATTGAATTGTTTATAAATAAAATAAAGCAGTTTATAATAAAAACTAACATAATACTTCTTTTAAAACAAAAAATATGTAATTTGCTTTTCTATTACTAAATATACATGTTCGAATAGGGTTTTTTATCAAAACTGTTTACAATGAAAAAAAGAATATAGCCTTGTTCATTTCTGTTCCAACCCCCCCCCCCTACTAGTTTTAAATCTTTATTTTATAAATTAAATTATATTGAAAAAGGATCTAAAAATATAAAAATTAAGTAAAGCTATTTTTATTTAGTATAAAAGGGTTATAAATATAAAATAAAATAAAAAAAAGTATCACATTAAAGAGAACATAATTGAAAAAAGTAAGTATATAAATTAACTATGAAAGAAAAATATTTTTAAAAAATATATAGGGAAATTACATAAGTATGTATGTATATATATTTGTGTGTGTGTGTGTGTGAGAGAGAGAGAGAGAGATTAATTTTAAGACAAAAGATAATATAAATATAAAAATTGCTATAAAATAAATAAATTGTACCCTAATTCATAAAAATTGAGTTTTAATCCATAGTATATGTTTGTTTTTTATTCCAATTGAATATTCATTTGCTTCAAAATTTTTAGGCTATTCTCGGTTTAAAAGAAAACGTAAGAATAAGAAAGAGAAAGGTAAAAAAAAAAAACTATACAAGCCAAGCGCACCCTTAGTAGTCATCTTCAAAGCGTTCCCTTTGTACAGCCAGCAATACCAAGAGGGTCAATATTTAATGACAGGGGCTTTACATCTCGAGGACCAAGTCAATTAATTGGAAAACCAGGTCAAGTCAATGTTTAACTCTCGTTTGTCAATAGAGACACGACTCGGGCATTACCAAAGAAAAAAGGCCCAGTTTACTCATGCCCGCGTTGCGTTAAAAATTGTCGACCTGATCAATGTTATGGTTGAGCTGGTGGTTGCCCTTACTTTGTAATTGGATGGTATGCCAGACATATTGTCAATGGGTCTGGTTATGTCGAGACCGAATCAGCCCTCCCACAAGACTGCCCCCATAACGTCCCACACCACATCTCCCCATGATCATCATTCTTGGTATTATTATTCCAAATAAACAAATTAAAATTAAAATAATTAAGTCCTGTACTAGACCCTATAGTCTATATAACAATAGACCGAACTATTATTCCATCAAGAAAAGGATAGACCTAACTATTATAAGGGGAATTTCTCTTAAATAAACTTCACAAAATTTTATTTCATCATCATAACACAATTTGCAACTTCACAATTTTCAATTGGAATCGTTGGGTCTTACCTAAATTATTAACTCTATTTTTAACGTGTAGTTCAACCATAAATGTACTTATTTGTTGACTTGAAATATTTATACATCACAATATGATAATTTACAAGTCATAATGAGTAAAATAAGTATTTGAGTGCGGATCATGAAGTATTAATTTTTTAAGCCAGTATTAAATTCATTCAACATAATCAAAGTTACACCTAATTGAGTATCGAAGACCTTAAAAAGTCAGGATTTGACCATCAGATTTTTGAATAATTATACATTAGAACATAGTGAGGCGAGCTTATGAGTTGCTTTATTATATTAGTAAGTATGTACGTGCATTGAATGCGATGATTTCAGATAACATTAACAATTCAAAGTAATAAAAGCATGGTGTGTTGTTGTATTCAAATTCATATTTTATTTTCATTGTTAATAAAAATACTTCTTATTTATTATATTTATTTTAATTTAATATCATAAATATATGATAATAGAGATGTGCACAAATTTTATAGACATTATTTTTTGTTTTCTATCATTTTTATTTCTATCTATTTTCTGAATTTTTATTATATAATTATGACACCATGTGCTGGTCTATTTGACTTGAAAAAAGAAATCTCATTTTTTGGAACATTTAATTTTTTCATTCCATTTGCATAATTAATTCTAAAAACAATTCTTGTTTATCACACCTATTTTTGTTTAATATGATAAGTTTATAATATCTTACTTATCTTTTCTATAAATTTTATGTATTTTTTTTTATTTTTTGTGTTTCTATCTTTTTTTTTATTTTTTATTATTTAATTATGACATCAATGGTTAGCCCACTTGCCCAAACAATTAGATCACTATGGTGCAAGTGAAGTAGGTTTGATTAAATGTAAGTTTAACATAGACCTAAACAAATGCATTGGACCTAATTAAGGCTTCAGACCAAAATCAAGCCTAATCTATTCAACTTGGCCTAACCTCCAAACTACATTGAAATTTGATGCACTTGGGTTAGTCTTGGACCTGGGTCTATTAATTAACCCTGTGACAAAATTTGTCATAATCAAGCTTTCTTTTAGCTACCCAAGGGATAGTATTGGGCCCAGCCCAAAAAATAAAAAATCCCAAGCTTTTGAACCTAAGCATAGGCCCAAGTCGAGGACTAAAAGTCGAAGCTAGCGTATATAAACTTACGAGCTAGCTAGGTCGATTCGATCTAGTTTTTAATTCCATTTCTATCATTAATAAAAATAACTCTTATTTATCACACTTATTTTTATTTAATATTATGAAGGCATAATATTCAAGATGCACAAACTTTTTTTTTTTACAAAATTTCTATGTTGTGAATAAATTTCGTGTTTCTATCTTTTTTTTTTATTTTTATTATTGATTTATGATATTATGGGTTGACCAGTTTAACGTAAAAAGTTAAATCATTGACCAGTCACATTAATAGGAACATGGTTTTATTTCTGGGTTAGTTTTAAATCTTATATTTCACTTTCATCAAATAAAATTACTTTTATTTATCATGCTTAGATTTGTTTGATAATGGATAATATTAGAAATGTGCCTAAATTTTTTTCTCAATTTTTTATAATTTTTTAATATTTTTTTTATATTTATGTAAAAAAAATTATTATTTAACTATGAGAACATTGGCTTACCCATTTGGCACTGATGGTTGCACTATTTACTTGCTACTTAATCAAAAGGGTAGTTTGTTTAATTATTTTTTATGTTGATTTTGAACATAGGTTTTACATTATTAAAAATATTAAATATATAATTAGTTTATGGAATTTATTGGTGAGAAAAAATAATTCAAATAAAGTATTTAAGGAGAAAGAATGAGAGTTAATACCTTAATAATAGAATATTTAATGAAGTGAAAAGTAATAATACTTTAAATTATGTTTTTGCCTGCATAATTAAAGAGAGATTAAATTCATAAATAGGGGGTTTAGTCAAGAAAAGTTCATAAAGCTCATCTACTTAATTTGTCTTAAATATAACATTTAATGAAAGAAAACTCAATACATTAAATATAGGATTTAACGATGACGAATGTAATGAATTTAATAAAAGTAGTAGTTTAAATTATATTTTTGGCCTTCATAAATGTAGAGAAACTAAGTTCATAGAATAAAGGTATTTTAGTCAATAACAAATCTAGAATCTATACCTCATTCACACTTTTACTAGTAGTATGGATAAGCGAGAGATGTATGGGTAAGCATAATAGAAGGTAAATACTGACAAGCTTCTTACGGTCCATCATAGTAGGGAGGATTCTTCAAGGAGGCTCTGAATCTAATGCTAAAACTTCATGACGGATTTAGCATCGCATTATAGGCAAATGCAATTCATACTTAAAGTTTGGGCAAGCAACAAGCCCTCCATAACCAAGGCTTTAGCTTCCTATAGGCTTGTACAAGTGATCTTTAGCGCTTATCTCTTATATTGATACCCGTAGTTGCACCCAGGTGCTTCCAAGCACCATATGTATTACTTTCAACAAAGTTTATAGGTGGCTTACTACATTTTGGGTTGTCAACAACCAAATCCACTAGGTCATGGCATGGTCTAATATCAGCAAAATGGGTATTGATCGAAGAGATAACACGTTTTTGAGAGAAGGCTTTTCTTTCAAAAATTACCTTGTTTTTCATTTTCCAAATTAATGTGCCATAAAACAAGAATTTTTGGTGAATTGACTGAGCTTATTGAGTTTGAACTTCAACTATATATATAAGTTACAAAGATAAAGATGATAGTGGTTATCTTGATTGATAATGTGACCCCATGCATTCAGTGGGCGGTTAGGATAAACTTCTCGATGAGGAGATTATCCCTTGACGGCCCCCCTCAAGGTCAATGGGGATTTGCAAACGTTGAGCTTGAGGCTGAGTGCAAGAAGCTGAGAGGAAGGAAATGCCTTGGTCAAGATATCAATTACTTGGACTTTGCTAGAGATGTGATGAATGGTAATGGAGTGATCAACAACATTCTAAGCCTCAGAGGACTTCAGTAGTGATGGAGGCAAGACATATATATATATATATTCTGTACTAGAGCGGAAAACAATGGGTTGTTTCCGAGAACTCCATAAGATAAGATTGGGGCTGAGAAAAATTACATAATCTAAGAGAAACAATCAATAGGGAAGTTTACCCACCTGCATCAAAAAAATCAGAGAGAGAGAGAGAGAGAGGTGGAGGGACAAAGCATTAGGCCATGAGTAATTGTTCTCTTCAAATATTGAAATATTCTCTTCAATAAATGTTTTGAGGTAGGAACTTTGACAAACTAGCAAACCATATTAACTAAGGGGGTGTTCTGTAGCATAGATGAGAAATTGGGTAGTGTGCTTTTCATCTATGCCATACCTCAATGGGCATTTTGCAAGGTGTGGTACATTTCAATCTATACCTTATGTTTGATTCTATGCATCTCAATTACAACATTTGAGATTATCTATGCCGTTAATCATTAAAAATAATATTTTATTTTTAGAAATATATACAATAGAAAAAATATAAATGAATTATAAAGAATTTTAATATTTAATAAAAATAGTATTTAATAACAAATAATGATCTTAATATTAACTAAAAATGAGTAATAATAATAATTAAAAATAATTACTAATATTAATAAAAATAATTATTAAAACATAATAATTAATAAAATGATATCAATAATAATTTATTATTAATAAAGTAATATTAACAATAATTAACAATATTAATAATAATATTTATAATATTTGATAATAATTAATAATATTGTTAATGATTACTAACAATTAACAATGATTAATAATAATTAACAATGAAGTGTCTCTGAAGTCTGAATGGTTCATTTTGTGATAAACTCAATTGGAATTCAGTTGGCACCTTCCTTCACACCTTTGGTTGGTTTGTTGCTTGGTACATATAATAGATGAGGACTTTGGGGATGACTGAAAGTCTGATGCAAATTGAATCTAACTTCAAGTCTCAAAGTGGAAGATTAATAATGTAGGAATTTGGTGATTTTGGTATTGTTTGACTTAAAATTTCGAGGTCTAATTGATTTTAATTTTGGGTA
Source organism: Nelumbo lutea (assembly GCF_056320005.1). Taxonomy (NCBI): domain Eukaryota; kingdom Viridiplantae; phylum Streptophyta; class Magnoliopsida; order Proteales; family Nelumbonaceae; genus Nelumbo; species Nelumbo lutea. The sequence continues at coordinate 47,416,882 of NC_142688.1, forward strand.
TTGAGATGAAGGGTAAATGATGTCAAATTTCTTTGATTTTAGACAATGTTAGATAGCACTGGATTGACCTCCAAACATTGAAAATACTGTTCTTTGGAAGGATGGAGATTGTTCGGCTGCACCTCCAAATTTTTCATTTAAACACCAAAAAACCTCGGGATAATTCAATGCCCAAGCTACCTTTGAGCACATTCGGAGGTAGCAGATGAAATTTTGATTCCATCCAATGCCTCTCTATCTTCCTCCCTCTTTCTTCTTTCTCCCTCCTCTCTCCCATGAACAGATGAGCCAATGAACTAAGTTCAAACCTAGGATCCCGGTTGTTCTGTCTCGTCCCTATCGGAGGAGAAGGCAAAAATGACACCAATACATGGTAAACGGTGTTACTAGCAAATGACCAATTGTAATGAGGGCAACTACTAAACAGGATCACTGGTTATTCTGTCTCATCCCAATTGGAGGAGATGGAAAAAACGATGCTGTCTGCATGTGTTGCTAGAGAAGGACCAATTGCAGGTGAGAACAGTCACTGGATGATGAAAAGTACGGGAATCCGATTTGCGATAAGTTGAAGACAATGGATGAATGGTTAAATTTTGCTCAAATCTTGAAATCCAATTTGCAAGAGAGATAATATCAGTGCCTCAAATTAGAGTGGTGTTGAACTGTACACTAGTTTCTGCCAAACTATCTGACGAACAAATGAAGCGGAGACCTCTATTTTGTCTATGCGAGCATCGGTCCTATCACCTCCATTTTGTTGATCGGAGCATCGGTCTTGTCAAATAAAATAAAAATTTGGGATTTTTGGACTGCAATCCCCCTATAAATCGGAGCATCGGTCCTATCACCTCTATTTTGTAGTGTGATTTGCAGCCCCATCCTAGTCCACTTGTAGCCCCCTATAAATCGCTTCCTACCCGTAAATTTAGCATCAATTTACGGGTGGACTGAACCATAGAAACCCTAATAAATTTTAACAACAAAATTGTAAATGAGAAAATACAGGAAACTCTAACTTTGAACCAATAGGTTGAATAGGGAAACGTGGATAAAAGCGAGTCTTCTAGAAACAACTTATTGTTCAAACTCCAAACTGCACATAATCATATCCAATAGGTAAAGGGAGACGACAAACTCTAGTTCAGGATTCTAAGAAGTGTCAATCCCATTTTGTTAATTTCTCCTATTTTACATTTTTATTATATTTATAACAAATTTTACTATTTTATCTGTTTAACTTAAGTTTTTTTATTTTTTTAGTGATATTATTTATTAACTTTTGTTGTTTTTAATTTTTATTATTTTTATAATTCTAGTCTTTTTTATTACTCTTTTAAATATTAGTTGTTAAATATTAGTGATATTATTATTTTTATTACTCTAGATAAGGATTGTCATGTTTTGAAAGTTTGGATACTGAATTATCGCATTTCAAAGTTTGGAAACCAAAAGTACAAGGTACTAATCGGGAATTTTCCCTAAAATAATTGTTAACAACAAAATTGGAAATGAGAAAATATAAAACGAATTCATAACAACAAAATCGGGATTCTAAGAAGTGTTAATCCCATTTTATTCATTTCTTTTATTTTACATTTTTATTATTATTTATAACAAATTTTACTATTTTATCTTTTTAACTTAGCTTTTTTATTTTTTAGTGATATTATTTGATGAGGGCAGATTTGGCCCTCCAATGGAATTATGACACTTGGCACCTCACGGCAGCTCACCAAGGAGCTCACCACCAAGGAATTACGCAGCTCTCCAAGGAGCTCACCAAGGAGCTCGGCAGCTTTCCAAGGAACTTACCAAGGAGTTAGGCAGCTCTCCAAGGAGCTCGCCAAGGAGCTCGGCAGCTCATCAAGGAGCTCGGCAGCTCGCGGGCTCACCACCAAGGAGCTCGGCAACTCTCCAAGGAGCTCGCCACTAAGGAGCTAGGCAGCTCTCCAAGGAGCTCAGTAGCTCACCAAGGAGTTAGGTAGCTCTCCAAGGAGCTCGCCACCAAGGCAGCGCACTCAGCAGCTCATCAAGGTGGTTCACTACTAGGGAGCTCGTCACTAAGTAGCCACCAGGGAGCTCGTTGCCATAGGTAGCTTGCCACTTGCAGGGTAGCTCGGTATAGAAGAGCAATTTGGCATATTGCAGGAAGATCTCCTGCCTGACAACCATACCTGACAGATCTGGTGGCAGCGCTCACATCTCTTGCCAAGCGGTGTCATGCCTGCCCTCTTTGAAAAGCATGGCACGCTTGACGAGTCTGTACCATGCAGCAGTAGCCTACACCTGCCACCTCAATCCTGACAGTAATGGCTAGGGTATTGGTAGTTACGCTTGATGTGACTGGGCACCGCTATATAAGGACTTCGACCCCCAAAGCTAGGCTAGAGAGGATGAAAAAATGAAGGTAATCCCGGCTCTCTGGGTCTCTCATTCCTCTAATATCATCTTCAATCCCTCTACAATCAGAGTGCTAACTTAGGCATCGGAGAATCCCCACTGGGTAAATACCCCTGGGCTCCCTGGTTCAGTCCTCGCAGGTTCCTCAAGCTCCCGCCGCTTACAAAGAGGAGGAAAGATGGAGTTCTCGTAGGTTCCTTAGCTCCCGTCGCCTACAAAGAGGAGGAAAAGATGGAATTCTCGCAGGTCCCTCAACTCCCGTCGCCTACAAAGGAGGGGAGATCACCTCTTGCAGAGGGCAGTTGGGTCACGCTACACCAGGGAGCTTCACCATCCTCTGAGTTACAGGCCGCCTAGAAGCAGGTAAAATGACGAGTCCACCAAGGTAGCTCACCACCAGGGAGCTCAGCATAGCTTTGCCCCAAGCAGTTCTCCATCAGGGAGCTTGACATAGCTCTCCCCAGCTTGGCATAGCTCTCCCCAGCTCGGCATAGCTCTCCCCCAGGCAGTTCACCACCAGGGAGCTCCACCATCCTCTCCTGGGAGTAGGTCAAATGATGAGGTACTTAGCCAAAAAATAAAAAATTGGTACGTGACCAGAAACGGTTACATCATTATTTATTACTCTTTAGTTGTTAATATTTTTAATTATTTTTTAATATTTTATTACCAATTCATAATATTTTATCTTTTTCTACTATTTTATAATATTTTTCTGTAATATTATATTATTCTAGTAATTTTCATTTACTTTTATTTAAATAATGAATCAAGAGGTAAATTTGTAAAGTGCAAACTTTTCAGACATTACAACATTCAGATTACTGAACAACCCACTATATTCAAATGTCTATAAAATTACAAAAGCCATTTTTATACTTTCAGATGTTTTTTCGCTTTTCAGACTTCATACTTCAGATTTACTAAACGTCACCTTAGTGTCGTTGGATTTGGAATTTTGGGCTTTACATACCTATAATATTAGATTTTGAACTTAAGGTGATATATGTTTTAGGGTTGAAATGACCACCACTAGATGATGGGAATCAGTTCTAACTTTGAGTGTTGGACTTGGGTGTTGCTGAATTTGGAATTCAAACTCTACGTACCTATGGTGTTTGATTTCTATCTTGATATGAGATGAGATTAATGATCAAAGTGACCTTGATCAGATGATCGAAATCAATTTTGGGTTTAGGTCATAAGATGAAAGGTAAATGGTGTCGAATTTAGTTGATCTTGGTGTCATCAGATTTAGAATTTTGGATTCTATGTACCTATCATATTGAACCCTGGAGGTCAAGACTTATGTAAAATTTCAAAAATTCTACCAAATCAGTTGCAAGTTCAGTTGAATCATGCTTGAAGCTTGAAGTAGTGTAGAAAGAAAAAATAGTACAAAAATAGGGTAAAATTGAAGTATTGTAAATGATTAATCGGTGGATCCATCGGAACTGTTCATTGGCCAATATTGGTTAGGATACGTAACAACCAATCGCAAGTGAATTCCCTTTTGGGTCAGTGGGTCCTCAACCTGTTATTGGGCGGAGACTCATTTAGACCCATTTACAAATCCTCGTTTTGGTTGATGATCCATTGACCCAAATGGTTGAACAGTTGACCCATCTTTACCGATTTTTGTGTTATTTAAATATTTAAAATTTTATTTTAAAGTGTGACATTACGGCTTGACCCAGTGACCAGATAATTGAACTGCTGACCCGTTGACCCGGAGAGAAAAGCAGTTCTACTTTTCCAGCCGAGTTTTACAACTCTTGACTGAAGAATCCTAGGGATGGTAAGGAAGGTCGACAGGCTACAAACGGGTAACTTGGAAAACCCTATACTACTTCCAATTTTTGAGCTACCGTGACATAGAGCTTTAATGCTTTTCACTCCCTTTCACTCTATCAGCTTACTTCGAGGAGATATAAGAGTGCAACAACTTTTCGGAGGAGATATAAGAGTGTAACAACTTTTCGAAGGGATAAGATTAGTCGAGGAGATGGAAGGGTGTAACCGTATAACAACTTTTCGAAGGGATAAGGTCAGTCGAGGAGATGGAAGGGTGTAACAATTTTTCGAAGGGATAAGATCAGTGAGAGATTAAGAAGATATTCGGATAAGGGTGAATAACTAGATGTTGGCTTCTAATGAACATTTTCGTTGGTTATAAATGTGGCTTCGTTGCATGCAGACACTATTCGTAGATGAGTGAGTTTTTTTCTGCTCTTGCATTGAAAGAGAATGACAATGGATGGTTTGCGAGCTCTTCAGCTACTTACTGCAGGATTAGTTTTCGTTTGTTTTTGCTTGGGTTCTTTGGCAACTGAAGTTACATACGATGGGAGAGCAATTAAGATTAATGGAGAAAGGAGGGTTTTGATCTCTGGATCAATTCACTATCCTCGCAGCACTCCAGGGGTATAGTTTTTTCGTAATGAAAATAATTTATGTTATTAGCGAGATTATATTATATATATCAAAATCATAGTTTCTTGTTGGATGTTTTGACGTGATTGTAGCATATCTTTGAAAGAAGCAAAGCAAAGAATTTTTTTTACTAAAATCCTTATCGGATAAGCTTTTATTTTTATTTTTTGAATGTATAAATGGTAGATATTTGAACAAAGAACCAATTTGAATCAAAGAATCACTTAGTTTATTTTTCAATCGATGTTATTAACTGTTTATGGGTAATGCAGATGTGGCCGGATTTAATAAGAAAAGCAAAGGAAGGTGGGCTTGATGCAATAGAGACTTATGTTTTCTGGAATGTCCACGAACCTCGTCGTCGCCAGGTTCTCAGACTTACTAGTAAATCTTTGTTTTTTCACGTCAAATTTATTTTATACAAGATATTTCTGACTTTTATTTTTTGTTTCTTTTTCAGTATGACTTTTCGGGCAATTTGGATATTATTAGGTTCCTCAAAACTGTCCAAGAAGCCGGATTATATGCTGTTCTCCGTATTGGACCTTATGTCTGTGCTGAATGGAATTATGGGTAGGCTTTATTTTTTCTCCTCCTTTTTGTATTCCAATAGTTTACATTATTTATCTATTTATTCGTCAAGTTTGTTAATATTCGTCTGTTTATTTTCAGCGGATTTCCTGTTTGGTTGCATAATTTGCCGGGAATTCAAGAACTTAGAACTGATAATCCTGTCTACATGGTAACTTTTTTTAGAGATTTTTATTTTTCTCCTTTTCTTTTTTATTTTTATTTTCTCAGTCAACTAATTTTTTTTATTTTATATTTGTTTGTTTTTATTTTATTTAGAATGAGATGAAAAATTTTACAACCTTGATAGTTGACATGATAAAGCAAGAGAACCTATTTGCCTCACAAGGAGGGCCTATTATCCTTGCTCAGGTTTGCCAAACTATTAATTTACTTCTTCAGTTTTATATTGCATTACAAGATAATTTAATTAGTATAGTATGAACAATCAAATTTAGTTTTGTTTTAAATTTTTATTTATGTATAATAGATTGAGAATGAATATGGCAACGTCATGGGACCATATGGTGACGCTGGAAAAACTTATATCAATTGGTGTGCAAACATGGCGGAATCTCTAGGCATTGGCGTTCCCTGGGTTATGTGTCAACAATCTGATGCTCCTAAGCCAATGGTAAAGCTTTTAAATTAAATAAATGTTTATTTTGTTATTTCTTTAAATAGTTAATTAAGATTGATACTTAATAAGTTATTATTATATTATATTTTTTAATTAGATCAACACATGCAATGGTTGGTACTGTGATTCATTCACTCCAAACAACCCCAATAGCCCTAAGATGTGGACTGAAAATTGGACTGGCTGGTGAGTTTTTCTTTCTATTTTGTAAACCAAATTGTTAGCTTTTCTTTGTGTTTGTTAAGAGTTACTGAGGATTATAGTGCTGTTTTAGGTTCAAGAATTGGGGAGGTGCAGACCCACATAGAACTGCTGAGGATGTGGCCTACGCAGTTGCACGTTTCTTCCAAACTGGTGGAATTTTCCAGAATTATTACATGGTTTGTAACTGTTCCTTTTGATGCTTCTATTTTCTACGCTATTCTTCCTGGTTCATTATACAACTTTTTTCTTTTGTTTACAGTATCATGGTGGCACCAACTTTGGCCGGACAGCAGGAGGTCCTTACATCGCAACAACTTATGATTATGATGCACCCCTTGACGAATATGGTATAAATTTAAATTTAACTAAGCTCACATTGATTTGGTAGAATCAAGTAGGAAAAGAAAAGGATCGTTGTCTTTAACTTTAATCAGTCATGCCATTTGATATGGACCTAAGTTATTAGAAACTCTACAGGTAATCTCAATCAACCAAAGTGGGGGCATTTGAAGGAGCTTCATCTTGTGCTGAAATCAATTGAGAAGGTGCTTACCCATGGAGATGTTTCCCATACTGATTTTGGAAACTCTGTTGGGGTGAGTTATTATGAAATTTTCTACTCTTAAAACTTAAAAACATGGATTGGATTGAACAATTAAATGTAAACCTGAGTTCTTAATGATTTTTAGGCAACAATTTACGCTACAAATGAAACATCAAGCTGCTTCTTGAGTAATGCAAACACTACTACTGATGCTACCATCACCTTTCAAGGCAGGCAATATACAATTCCTGCTTGGTCTGTTGGTATTCTCCCTGATTGCAAGAAAGAGGTCTACAATACTGCTAAGGTGAGGATCCGTATCTTTATATTCCATATGGAAAAATATGGATTAAGTTATTGCAATAAAGAGTATTAAAATATTATATTTATTGTATTTTCAGATTAGTGCTCAGACCTCAGTGATGGTAAAGAAGGTGAATGCTGCTGAAGATCAGCCTATGAGCCTCAAATGGCTATGGAGGCCGGAACAAATTACAGAGACAGCTCTTGAGGGCAAGGGTCCAATGGTTGCCTCACACCTCATGGAACAAAAGTTTGTAACTAATGACGCAAGTGATTATTTGTGGTACATGACTAGGTAATAGTTTGTAACTTGCAGAGTTACGTACATGAACATTTCATTCATTGTTTCTGTTGAAGAGATTTATGATTCATGTCTGTGTTACTACAGTGTAAACATGGATGAAAAGGATCCTATTTGGGGCACTGATTTGACTCTCCTAGTAAATACTACTGGGCATGTGCTTCATGCTTATGTTAATGGCAACCATATTGGTAGGTAATTTGAAAGTCTACTTCGATCGAGATATATAGATATCTTAGAAAGAAGTATGATAACTGTTTTTCTTGTTTTTCTTTTCACTCAATTTTTGATTTACCATTTTTAGGTTCCCAGTGGGCCGAACATGGAGGCTTTGTCTTTGCTTTTGAGAAAATGATTAAGTTGAAACCTGGCAGGAATCAAATTTCATTGCTTAGTGCCACTGTTGGATTAAAGGTGTATATATATTTACAACTGATCATCGTTCCATGCATCCTCACAATTTCATATTTCCTAAGCTCGAACACTAACTTGTTCTTCTTGTTTGTTTCTTTTATCCGATATTGGTAACTAGAATTATGGTGCCATGTACGACCTGACACCAACTGGAATACTTGGTCCTGTTGCCTTGATTGGAAAGAAAACTGGTGCGGAGATAGTTAAAGATTTGTCTTCAAACAAGTGGACATTTAAGGTTGGGTTGAATGGTGAGGAGAAGCAACTTTACAATGAAGATTTAAGCCATGATTCGGAATGGAAATCGGAAAATCTTCCCACAAACAGGATGATGACTTGGTACAAGGTATATTTTCCTGCCATAATTTGTTTTCTGTAGTTTTAGAAATCACACGTTCTAATTCTTGAATTGTTTTATTTTCAGACAACCTTCAAGCCTCCTCTAGGAACAGACCCAGTTGTGGTGGATTTGCAAGGTTTGGGTAAGGGCCATGCTTGGGTGAATGGAAAAAGCATTGGACGCTACTGGCCAACTTTTCTTTCTCAACAGGATGGTTGCAGCAACACATGTGACTATCGTGGACCATATAGTGATTCTAAATGTGTGACTAATTGTGGTCATCCATCTCAGAGATGGTAAGAAGAATGTCTTTCTTGTATTTTGATGTTTAGAGGAGCCAGAAGTCTTACTAAGTTGTGCAAATGTTATTAGGTACCATGTCCCTCGATCTTTTCTTCGGGATGACGAGAACACATTGACATTGTTTGAAGAGATGGGTGGCAGTCCTTACCTTGTGAACTTCCAGACTGTTACTGTTGGTTCAGCTTGTGCCACTGTACAAGAGGGAAAGACATTGGAGCTCTCATGCCAGAGTGGTCAGACCATTTCAGAAATTCGATTTGCTAGCTTTGGTGACCCACAGGGCACTTGTGGATCTTTTGTCGAAGGAAGTTGTGATGCCAAAGATATTCTGTCTACTGTTCAAAATGTAATTTCTCTCTCTCTCCCTCTCCCTTTCTCTCTCACTATGATCTCTCTATTTGCTTTTCTTTTTCACTATCAGAGCATATTTATTTTTGATTTTTGATTTTTGATTTTGTTCTTGTTCTTTCGTAGGCATGTGTTGGAAAGGAGAGCTGTTCTATTGAAGTGTCGAAAAATGCTCTTGGAGCTTCCAATTGTGGCGGGAATATCACCAAGAGACTAGCAGTTGAAGCTGTCTGTTAGAGATTTTTAACTTTTTTTTCTATTAATTACCAAACAGTTGTTAGGTATATCATGTTTTCCTTTTTTTTTTTTTCTTTTACAAGTTGTAACCTAGATAGTTTAAGTTTTGTTTCAAGTGTTTTAGAATAGAATATTTTGACAGGGCGGGATGTCATATATGAGAAACAAATCAAAGTTTGAGTTCTAGTAATATTAAAGTTAAATTAATTGTACTTCAGTGCCTTTCCTTCTTCTATGGATTTATTATCTTGTCATCTCTGTTTGTTTGCAATGCAATTTGATTTGCACTAAGGCAAATGCGTGAGAGTTGAAATGAAATTGTAGTGCAAACAAAATTGAGATTTTCATGAATCTTGCTATTCCATTTGTTATAATGATCGTTAGACAGAAAATTGAGATTTTCATAATCCTCCTAAGCCATGAATTAATTTAAGTGACTATAACAAGGGATTCCTGCTCATCGTTCATGTGACTGACATTTGGGTTCCATGAGAGGAGTGATGGTGGATATTATGTTGATTCAAATTGAGGTTGGTGTAATCATTATTCTCGTGAACATTATTGTGTTGGGATTTAAATTGGCTGGACCGTAAGTCCGTGACAATTAATAAAGTAGCAGTGTTTGTTTCCAAGGGGGGAGCCTGGTGTCATTGTTTCACCTCTCTCCATAGAATGTTAGAATGCAAAAAGACAGGATCTTCAACTTCTTCAATCTCCCAAAAGTCTTCCGGAATCGTACCAGTCAAACTGTAATTGGACAGACAAATTGTCCTCAATTTCAATGCATCAATTTGACTTATCTCTCCAGAAAATCTGTTATCAGTTAGATGTAAATTAACTAATTGTTCGGGATGGTTCTTTGTTATGCAAGAGATACAACCATTAGAAAGATCCAAAAATTGCATTCAACAGACTATTCAAATTGCTGTTTTGACTGATCCAAACATATGTCATCATATCATCGATTGATTGTGGGATCATCTCTAGACGATATATATATTAATACGATTGGGTTGATCTCCCTTTTCGCCACGTGTTATGTTATATGTATAATTAACTATTTTGGTGTTTTTGTGTTTAATCGGCTTAGTTTTAAGAAATAAACAATTTGATCATTATTTTACTGTAGGAACACATATGAATAGTCTGAGTGGTGTGATTATTGCCTGATTTGAACACGTATTCACTGCATGACAGTAGCAGCACATATAAATAGTCCGACTGGTGTGATTATTGCCTGATGCGAACACGTATCCACTGCATTTTTTGGGTTCTCTCTCTCTCAAGTCTTCAATGTGGCTTCACCTAACGAGAGAAAGGTGAAACCGTTACATGTCTATAAGGATTGATGTTTTTGTTTTAGGTTCGAATGGAAAGGGTAGCTTGGTATGTTCCCATTTTTGCTTAAGGGTTTGTTGAAGATTAGATTTCTTCCAATTTTCCATTTCTTGAAATGGCTGTATGAAGCTGGGTTCCCTCTGCATTTCAATTTTTTTATATACTCTGTTTTGTGTATGATCTTAGGATGTTATTCGTGCATTCAGCTGAGGTGGGCATGCAAATGGAATTGAAGTGGGTGACGTTAGGAAGATGTGCTTTGTTGCAAGTTGGAGGGGCAAGAAGGGGTAGGGGCTGGTAGTTCTGCTTTCCTCATTATAATATTTATTTATTATGCTTTTATTATTTTCATTATATGTTTCTACTTTCTAGCTAGGATTCCGATTTATTTTGGTTAACATATGGCTTGATGGATTAAGTGTTTTGCTGTTTCCTACTCATTCTCTCTTCATTCTACACTCTACACCCAGAAGTTGAGAGAGAGAAAAATAAAAACAATACTAAATAAAACATTCTGTTTGATGAGACAAGTCATAATAGAAACACCAAAACAGGATAAACCCATTAAAACTGGCATGCTGTTGATGAGGCAAGTCATAATAGATACATCAAAAAAGCAACAACCATTATTTCTGTTTCAAACCAAATTCTTTGCATCTAGGAAATATAAGAGTACCCAGAACAATAAGCTTACATTCCTGAGGCACAGACGGAAACAACAGCTTTGGAGATTGTATAATAGCCTTGCTTGCAGAGTTGCAAAGTTGTAGTTTTCTTCAATTTCTCACAAGGATTTCTTATCAGAATCCCAGACAAACCCTACTTAATTCCAGTTTTTTGTCATGAAGACTGTTGTTATCCCAGGCAAACTCAGATGTGAGTTTGTGTGGAATGAATTAGAACTCTGATATGATACACCGCTGACACCGATACTACTATCACCATCCACCTGAAACTTGACATAATAGAACACTATTAGATGAACATGGTACACACTTTGTTTTCCTAATGCTTCTATTGTGTCTTGATAGGAAGATGAAGCACTACAACATGTACATTCACGTTGGACCCACCAAGCTAACAAGCTAGAACATTGTTCTTTTATATATGTGATGATTGACTTACTTTTTGCCTTCAATTTTTGCAGGCTATGTGCATTGCTTGGCTTCATTGGAACTCAATGTAGTTATGAATACAAGTTCGACCAAAATTTTTAAGTTTGTTCTTTCATGTTGAGTTATGGTTGTATCATAAAGGTGTGATACAACCTCAATTTCACAGTTTTGTACAAACTTTGGAAATACCCATTATATTTAATTTGCCGGGTTATTTATTTATTTATTTTTTCACTTTTTGACCTTCCTTGTTTTTGTAAGTTATCTACATTGCTTGGCTCAATTGGAACACCTTAATTGAGTTATGAATTCAATCTAAGGTACCTCTCCCTAACTCATTTTCTCTCTTCCTTTATTTGATTTAACACCCACCATATTAGCATTGTTAAAGTATATTTACTAATTAATTTGCTAGGAGTTATTTATTTATTCTGCATCTCTTTCTTCCTTTTACCACTTACTGCTACTACTGCATTTTGGAGTTATGTTTTCTTAGTTATAACTTTTAGACGGGCATGCTTTCCTAACTTTGTTATATTTATAATCTAAACTAATACTTAACTTTGTTATTTAGTTCTGTAATCTATATTTCCTTACTTTTATTTACTAGCTATTTAATGGCATAGTTTGAAAGTTTTCATATGAGCTTATAATTTATATTGATTTGTTATAGGCTTATAACAGAGGAAAAACCATGACAATGAAACCCCTCCTAAAGAAACTGTAACTTGGGATGATGAGAATTTCTGATTACCAAATATTTCGTAATATAAATGACAACTTGGATTATTAGCATTTTAATAGAAATTCAGTCATTATTATTTTTTTCTTTTTTCTTTTTGTAGATTAGAACAAGTGTTCAGTTCTTATAGAGGAGCATGAAATCTTACAATGGTTAAAATATAAAATCTAGAGATTCATTTTATAGGTTATCTCTTTTATGGGTCATCGAGTAAAGCACATGGGTATGATCTCTGTTTTCCAAGCTAACAGGATCTTTCCACATAAGTGCCAGGTCTTTGTTCTTCATAAGTTGTATGATCTTTCCTTGGCCCTGAAATTCCGTATGTAATAAGGTCTCTCTCTGTTGTTGTGATTTGTGTTGTGGGTGCCTTTCATTACCCATTAATAAGATTTAGTGTTCTTTAATTGCTTTTCAGAATTCATATATCCGTAATATGTTTTCGGGTTTATCTATTTTGGTTCTCTTTGATATTACTTCTTATCTTTTGAAAATATCCAAGGTTGGATGGTCTTGATCAATATTCAACCATATTTGCTCTTGAGAGATAGTGAGGGACTTCTTCATCAACACATTGCCTAATTTTGTTTCTTCTTGTTTCTTACATATGCTCCAATGTAGTTGCATCCAATAAGAGAAGGTTCGAATGAGTTTCCAGACCTATCATCCAAGTGTGATTCTTTAAAGTGCAAGTCAAATTATAAGTAAAACATCCATATAAAATAGTGCTCTTTGAAACTAGACTTTGTCAGAAAGACCATCCAGTCATGATCTTGTGTTTTCTAATCTAAATACAGTTCCATAATGACAACAAAGATGAAATAGAAAAACATCATTATTTTCTGGCTACACTTACAACTTGGTTGGGAGTTAGAACATAGAGAATAAAATCAATATTATCTTCTGAACTCCCACCACAGCTGTATATAAAAAGCAACCAAACCCTAAACAAAGGATAACAAGTAGCATAGACAATACAAAAGAAAAAAACATGAATTTATCTTAAAAAGTCTACCAAAATAGGATAATTTAGGGCTGAAAACTAAATGGACTCGATAGGATAATTAAATGTAAGTGTGTAGGGTTGTTTTTCCGCTTACAATCTCTGGATTGATGAAAACAAGACTCTTTGAAGAAAATAAAGCCTCCAACCTTCAATCCCACTACCACAACTTTTATTATTCTTTTTTTATTTTTTTATTTTTCATTCTCTCAATTACTCGGTATTATTCGCCCGTACTTAGCACGGGCGCCCCTCACTAGTATTATATAAAAAAGATCCAAAAATTCCATTTTCTTTAATAGAAACAAATTGTTGGGGATTGTCCCATTCAAACTCTTGTTCGATAGATCCAACCATCCAAAGTCCATTTGAATGGTTGCATCTCATGAAAATTTTCAAGTCGATGCAATTGCTCAATCTCAGCCCATTCCCATTCTGATGGCTTTTCTGAATCACTGGGTGGCTATACCACTGGGTCTAAACGATCTGAAGGGTTCTGATACCACTAATCTCAAAGACTAGTGTTACTCGGTCTAAACAATCTGAGGTAAGAGACAAAAGGGCATGATCATGGCCGTTGAGCGAAACTGATCCTGGCCATAGATTTTCAAAGTCTCTACCATTTTCTAAAAAGGTGATTGGATTTGCTCAGGACTAGACCTGTTTATGGCCGGGCTCGGGTTGGGCTTTCACTCTGTATTAATATATTTTTCTAAGGCTCGAGCCCAAGTCTGGCTTGACCATTGGGTTTACAATTTGGGCCCGAGTCTGGCCCTCATAAAAAGCCTAGAGCCTGGGCCTGAGCCCAAAATTTAGTTCATGCTGTTACTATTGCTGAAGCGGCTGAATAGAGAGAGAAAAATTAAAAAAAAATATATATATATATATATATATATATTAAATTATAAATATATATATATATATTAATAAATATTATATTATTTATATATTTTATATAATATATAAATTATACATTATGTATTTTATAAAATATATAATGCTGAAACGGATTGGGTTCGGGCCGAGCTTTTTTGACAAATTCTGAGCTCGGCTTGAAATACAGTTGGGTTTACTGTGTTAGGCCCGAGGTCAGGCCTGTGGGCCTAATTATATGACGAAGCCTGATCAGGGTGCGGGTTGGCCCATCAGGCTATTCAGACCATGAACAGGTCTACTCAGGACGTTTCACAATGACTTTGCAGACACATCCCACCCTGAATTGAAAACATCTCCTATAAATAATAATACATAAGTACGGGAAGATATTCTCAAGGTGGGACGTGCCTGTAAAGTCAGTGTGAGGTGCCATGTTTTGGGAGCAGATCCGGTCTCGACGTTGAGAGGCTGAAAATCTCGTCATTTGTTGTTAAGAGGCCGAGGATAACTTAGGCTGAGTAGAACAAGGCTTCTAGCTCAGCTGAGATCATTGAGATAGGTAGGGAGACGATGGCCGAGTGTAATATAGAGGCTCATATTCTTCACTATTTTGGAAGCCTATTCTCATCCTCTCAGACTTCTTTTAATGATACGAGTTTCTACTACCGGTTAATATGTTAGATGATGAAATCTTCATGCTTTGTGTTATACCTGATAAGAATGAAATTCGTCTATTCTTATGAACATAGCACTACTCTATCAAACTGGTTAGAATATTGTTGGATATGATTTTAGTGATTTTATTATATTCTTGTATTTTGATCCAGAATCCATCTTCCCAATTAATGAGACAATATAGATGGTTTATATTCTCCACATCAGAATTCTTTTATTCCATGCAAGCAAATATTAGACAATATAGGTGTAGCTAGGGAAATTATCCATTTGGTGAATAAATCCAGCTCAAGTATGGCTTCTTTCTTTTGAAAATTGACTTATTTAAGGCTTATGTAAACGGTTTTGGATAAAAATGAATTCAGCCTTAGAAAGTCTGCGGCTGATTCTGTTTGTATTTATAATAATGATTTTGTTTACATGATAAAGACAACAATTTGAAAATTTAAAGGGAGGTTACAACAAAATATACATATCAAAGAAGGCTGATGTGGCTATCTATGAGAATCTGGACTCTAAAGCATGAGTTGCGTGAGGTCCTTATCTCTAACACCCCCTCAAGTGATATGGGGGTTCGCACACAGTGAGCTTGGGAAGAAAGTCAAGAAACCGAGGTGCAACAATGGTTTTGAGAGCACGTTAGCTATCTGCTCAAAGGTGGGAGTGAACTATACAGAGAGTGTGTTGCTAGCAACCTTTTCCCGTAGAAAATGAATTTCAAGTTCAATGTGTTTAGTGCGGGACCGATGAACTGGATTAGAGGCCAATTGTTTAGCTCCTAGGTTGTCACACCAAATAACAGGAGTGGTGGGCAGGAAAAAACTAAAACATACGAAGCCAAGTAGCTTCAGTAGCAGTGGAGAGGAGGTTTCGATACTCGAATTCTGTGCTAGATCATAAAACAATGAAACAAATCCTTTGTTTCTTGGATCTCCAAGAGACTAAATTAGAAGTAACAAATATACAATGACCCCCTTGAGAGTGGCGGTCCATTGGGTAATTCGCCCAATCTGCATCAGAGTAAGTAATGATGGAGGTGGTAGCTGACAGATGTTCAGAAGTGGGAGCTTTGAGAAATTGACATAGCTTATTAATAAAAGAGACTATGTCATGTCGTGTAAGAGTGACATATTGCAATGCAACCATGACACTGCGAAAGGGGGAAAGATCTTCTAGCGGACAACCAGAATCAACAACCAATTTAGTAGAAGCAGCTATAGGAGTAGGCATGGGTTTAGTTTCATGTAGATGGGTGTGCGTCAAGAGATCATACACATTTGTGTTGAGATAAATGAAATCCAATGGTAGTATGATGCACCTCTAACCCAAGAAAATAATGGGCTTCACCAACATCTTTCAAAGTAAATTAGGAGGACAATTGAGCAATGAGAGAGGAAAGCAATGAACTCCAAGATCCAGTTATTAATATGTCGTCCACATAGATGAATAAGATAAGAATGTAACCATTGTCATGCTTAAAGAAAAGAGAAGTGTTAGCTCGGAACTTGTGAAAACCCAAGGATAGTAGAAAGTCTCCCAACCGCGTGAACCACGTGCGAAGAGTTTGCTTTAACCCATACAACAATTGATTCAATTTGCAAACATAAGAGGGATGACGGGCGTCAATAAAACCCACTGGCTGTTTCATATAAACTTTCTCATGTAAAATGCCATTGAGAAAAGCATTAACGACGTCAAGTTGACGAATGTGCCGATGATAGGAAACAACAAGAGAGAGGATAGCCCTGATAGTAGTAGGTTTTACTATCCAATTAAAGGTCTCATCATAGTCCAAGCTTGCTTCTTGAGTGTACTCTTTTACAACAAGGCAGGCCTTGAAGTGCTCAACAGACCCGTCGGGTTTATGCTTGATCTTGTAAACCCATCGATTTCCAACATTCTTATTTGAGGGTGGTGGGACCAAGGAACCAAAGTTCAAGTATTGTCATTGAGGAGGGCTTTGAATTCGTCGGCCATGGCAACAACCCATTTGGCGTCTTTAGAACCTGTGTATAACATGTGGGTTTTGTCTCAGAAAGTGGGCTAACAGTGAGGGCATACCGAGGATTGGGCAGAAATACCCCTTTCTTAGCACGGGTTGCCATGGGATGAGTTGATTCACGGGCGGTGGATGGTACTGCAATTATGTTAGTAGTAGAGGAAGGCCCATCAATAACGAGTGAAGAAGATTGTAGAGGTGCTAATGAAGTAGGGCTCAAATCAGAAGCACTTGACCCATTATTATTTATAATAAAAGGAGGAGCATCATAGGGGACCAAGTTAGATAGATGAATTTGACCCAATATGAGTGGAAGAGCAAGGAATAATGGTAGTGGGGCCCATACTAGAATAAGTTTGACCAGCATTTGTAGGAGAAGATGCCGATGGGCCAATTGGGTCCCAAGTTGAAGAATGCAGCCCATTATTCCTAGAAGTGCGTGGATACAGAACCAGAGGTGCCCCTGTAACCAAATATGGTCCAGGTGGACGAGTATCATATATTCATATGTAGTAGTGGTAGAAGAAGCCCGCTCAGCATTGGGGAAAGGTTTTTCATTAAAAATTACATTACGGGAAATGTAAATCCAATTAGTTTTGAAATCCAGCCCTTGTGTTGATGAATGTAAGGGCATGATTTACAATGTAAAATACCAGTGTCCACAAATAAAGAACGCAAAGGACTGAACTCGGAACTGCCATCAGTTTGAAATATCTTGATTTTATTATCGAATAAATTCTCAACATTGTTCTTGAATGCAACAAATAAAGTGGAAACTTCAGATTGAGACCCCATAGGAAAAATCCATATAAGTTTGAACTGAGGGACAAGGGGCAAGTCCCCAAACATCAAAGTAGATCATCTCCAAAGGTGCCTTAGCTACTGTATTACTAGGAAAGGACAGAAGTCTGGCTCTTGCCTAAAGGACAAACATGACAAAAAGTAACATCTTTACTACGGACTGGTAAATTGGTGACGAGAAATAACATGCTTGGTAACACGTGGGCTAGGATGTTCAAGGCAAGTCTGTTCGCCAACACAAGTGCAACAGCTCCGGAGGTGGGAGAAGAGGTACCATAGTAACATCTTTACTACGGACTGGTAAATTGGTGACGAGAAATAACATGCTTGGTAACACGTGGGCTAGGATGTTCAAGGCAAGTCTGTTCGCCAACACAAGTGCAACAGCTCCGGAGGTGGGAGAAGAGGTACCATCAACCCAGAGTTCATAGAGAAAAAGAAACTTCCCTGTCAAATTGTCCTTTAGGCAAAAGCCATGAGAATCAAAAAGAAATGTAACATTATTATCTCTGCAAAATTGGCTAACAGATAATATGTGGGATCCATAAGATATTTTGCAATAAGAATGAGCCAGAATGAGAATGAATCACGGAAGACCCAATGTTAGAAATCTGCAATCCTGTTCCGTCACCAATAACAATTTGATCATCACTAGAATATTCATTGGAAATCTGTGGTCAGGTAATCGGTAGCCCCAAAATCAGGGTACGGATTCAAATCCCTACGTGAACCAGTAGAAGTTGTATGGGTTGTGCCACCAAGCTTCTGCGGACTACGTCCCATTAGATCCAAGTATCGACGACACGTTGCAGCTGTGTGACCAACGTATCCACACAACTGACAAGTAATAGAGTAATCTTTGCTTCGTTTTCCAGTGGCCTGACTAGAACTAGAAGAATTGTTGTGCCGGTTATAGTCACCATTACGTGGCTGATAATTGGTGGGGTTGCCATTATGATTACGAGGTGCACCATTAGACTTTTGTTGGGGGAAGCCTAAGTTGGTGTCCCGAGTCTTATTGGCCAAATTGGCTGATCCTACATCAATAACACGAGAGGAGGTATGGTGTTCTAGTCTTTTGTCGTAAGTGAGAAGAAGACTGAACTTTTGTAAGAGTAAGTGCGTCCAATCGGATAGTAACAGAAAGAACAAAATTGTCATACTCAACTAGTGATCTGCCCAAGAGATAATGGAGCAGATCTGTATTAGAGATGAGATAATTTGAAGCAGCCAATGAATCTGCAAGCCCTTTGACTGTGTGAATATAATATGCAACTGAGAGCTCCCCTTTCTTAATGTTGGCAAGTTCCAACTTAAGATCGTGAACTCGAGATTGGCTTGTGGAGGAGAAAAGACGGTACAATGTGTCCCAGAGAGCTTTGGCACTAGTGCAACCAACCACCAATGACTCAATCTGAGTCTCAATACTGATAGAGTTTCTATCCCAACACTTGCCATGGTTGATAATGACAGAGAGGAAAAAATTAGGGATACACCCGGTGCTCTGATACCATAAACGGTTTTGGATAAAAATGAATTCAGCCTTAGAAAGTCTGCGGCTGATTCTATTTGTATTTATAATGATTCTGTTTACATGATAAAGGGGTAAGCACAGCAATTTGAAAATTTAAAAGGAGGTTACAACAAAATATACTTATCAAAGAAAGCTGATGTGGCTATCTATGAAAATCTGGACTCTGAAGCATGAGTTGCGTGAGGTCCTTACCTCTAACATTATGACCATGTAAAATGACCCTACTTGATTCCTTGCTTGAATCTATTAGGCTTTAATGACAACTTTTGTTCCTTACTTTACCCATGTATGGCTTTGAATTCCATGTGTGTTATCATCAAGGGTTGAGGCAAGACTGGCCATTATCTCCTTACTATCATTTATCTGGAATTTCTGGCCACTTCTAAGGTAAATGTCGAGGGTTTTAAATTCCCTCAATCTCACTTGGGAATTAATCATCTGCTTTTCACGTATGAACTTTTATTTGGGAAAGCAAATCTATAAGAGGTGATCAACAATTTGAAAGTTATCATTCACCAATTTTGTAACTAGCTGGGTCAGATTGTCAATTTTAAGAAATCATCAATGGTTTTTAGTAGAAATACAACCCCTGCAATTGAGTAATTATGAACTATTTGGGTGTTATATATATATATAGATATATATATATATGCAACTATTTGGGGCAAACCCTGAAGAAGAGATGTATTTATCTGAAGGCGTGGAATTCCTTCATGATGGAGCATTCCTTGGAGGACAGGCTAGTATGTATTTTCGTATGGAAATGTTTATAGGTGCTCTGGCGGTCTTGACTTTCATGACTCATCGCTCTTCACATATTGATCCCACGTACCAGCTTTTCCATAAAGAAGAGGAAACTATAGATCTGTTAAGGGATAATATCCTCTTCGAGAAGTTTATCCTAACAATTCACTGAATGCGAGTACAGGTGCCAATTGGACTGGATTAGGTCCAACCGGATTCAGTCCAATTTGATTCCATTATAAATGGACCAGGTCCAATCCAATGAATATTTTGGACTAATTTGGGCTGGTCCAATTTGTTGTAGAAATATACAAGAAAATAGATTTAAATGACACACAAAATGAAAGTAAAATAGAAATAAAGAGAAACAAGTACAGAGAATATACACAGATTTATGTGGTTCAGCTTATAGCCTACGTCAAGAGGTGAAAGAAGAACAGAAATCCACTATGAAATTGGTAATGGAGAAGAAATACAGAATTGTATTCTCATAGAAAACCCTAAGCCCTAAATACACCTAATGTCTCACTCGTTTATTAGAAGACTCAACCCTAGGTATAAGAGAGAAAATCCCTGAAATATATAACACTTCGTATTCTGTTTGGACCTATAAGATGAATATGGGTCGTGTCCATACCACCACGGGGGCTGCACCCCCGCTAGGCCCAAGCCTTATGCATCCACCACAAACCATTATGAAAATTTGCCTTTGGATTTTTCTCAAATTAATTCGGAACATATTTATGAAGTGGGTGGGCACAAGATAACATAATTTAATATCAAAACTGCCCAATACGTTCAAATTCATTTTGATTTAGATTGATTTCGACCTAAACCCAGTCCATTGACACCTATATTCTTATCTCATCTAGTACCTAAAATAATCAGACGAACATGAAACTCCTAGCAAACTTAAGACATCACTTACAAGACCAATAAAAAAGCGGACAGCCACATCCCCAGAGCGTACTACTTTATACTGCATCCAAGACTGGAGGTGGTTTGAGTTGCTCGGCATCAATAATCAAATCCATATCTTTAGAGACAGGCAAGCCATTAGCCAAGGCAGACAAGATCTGTAAGCCACCTCCCACTTTTACTCAACTAACCAACCATCGTTCATGTTTCTGCAATGATAGAAATAGTGTCAAAAGGGTGGGAATCACTACTATTAGAATTGAAAATTCCTAATGTATACACCTAACTTATTCAATATTTGTTACAACTTATGAGTAAAATGATCCATGCCTCCCTATATGCAAAAGATGCTTCATGCCTCCCATTCACAGTCATATGGAATTCCTCTGCTCCAACCCACAGTGCGGCAGTAAATGGATTTCCTTCAACAAACGGGAAGTTAAAAGTCATGTGTGTACTTTCCCCGGAAGTATTAGTGTTACCACTGGATTGACTGCCGTTGAGGTTCTCTTTCAATACAGTTCCCACAACTTGTTCATTGCAAGAAATGAGTCCAACTATAATACATCTGTGGAAATACATTAGAAAACTAAATCCAAACTGACATGTACAAATATAAAGTAAGAAATGTATCCAAATGGATAGGAGGCTCTCACCTTAATCCCACCTACCGAATAATATCCAAGCATTGGGTCGAAGGCTTCTTTCTTTCCTACCGTTCCTCTTGAGGGTAAAGAAAAAGGGATTTCTATGGGAGAGAAAGAGAGGAGGAGGAAAAGATGAGTAAAGAGAACATACAGAAAAGAAATGAGGGAAAAAAGAGAGAAATGAGAGAGGAAGAATGAACAGAGGAACCACGTTTTTCCTTGTGAGAAAGTGAAAGCCGTTCAATTCACCCGGGAGAGAAAAGAGAGGAAGAAGAAAGAGAGAGAGAGTTTTTGTGTTGTGAAGAGTCTTCCAGAGAGTTTCATGTTGTGTGCTCAATGGTGTTTGAGCGCCAAAACTTAAATTAGCGACTACTTTCTAAAGTAATCCAATCAGTCTGCCTTCTTTGATATAATACAGAGGCGTTTTTTCCGACAGCCTCTAGCCAGGTGCCTCTAAACACAGGAATTCTAGTAGTGATAAAAGGTGATAAGGAATTTCGGGAAAGAGAAAAAGGTGGGCTGCTGTACATAAAAATCTAGCTTACCTGTAAAATTGCCTCAACTTCTCTTAGAATCCCAACACAATAATGTTCACGAGAATAATGATTACACCAACCTCAATTTGAATCAACATAATGTTCACCATCACTCTTCTCATGGAACCCATATGTCAGTCACATGAACGATGATGAGCAGGAATTCCTTGTTATAGTCACTTAAATTAATTCATGGCTTAGGAGGATTATGAAAATCTCAATTTTGTGTCCAACGATCGTTATAACAAATGGGAGCAAGATTCATGAAAATCTCAATTTTGTTTGCACTACAATTTCATTTCAACTCTCACGCATTTGCCTTAGTGCAAATCAAATTGCATTGCAAACAAACAGAGATTACAAGATAATAAATCCATAGAAGAAGGAAAGGCACTGAAGTACAATTAATTTAACTTTAATATTACTAGAACTCAAACTTTGATTTGTTTCTCATATATGACATCCCGCCCTGTCAAAATATTCTATTCTAAAATTCTTGAAACAAAACCTAAACTATCTAGGTAACAACTTGAAAAAGTAAAAAAAAAAAGGAAAACATGATATACCTAACAACTGTTTGGTAATTAATAGAAAAAAAAGTTAAAAATCTCTAACAGACAGCTTCAACTGCTAGTCTCTTGGTGATATTCCCGCCACAATTGGGAGCTCCAAGAGCATTCTTCGACACTTCAATAGAACAGCTCTCCTTTCCAACACATGCCTACGAAAGAACAAGAACAAAATCAAAAATAAATATGCTCTGATAGTGAAAAAGAAAAGCAAATAGAGAGATCATAGTGAGAGAGAGGGAGAGGGAGAGAGAGAGAAATTACATTTTGAACAGTAGACAGAATATCTTTGGCATCACAACTTCCTTTGACAAAAGATCCACAAGTGCCCTGTGGGTCACCAAAGCTAGCAAATCGAATTTCTGAAATGGTCTGACCACTCTGGCATGAGAGCTCCAATGTCTTTCCCTCTTGTACAGTGGCACAAGCTGAACCAACAGTAACAGTCTGGAAGTTCACAAGGTAAGGACTGCCACCCATCTCTTCAAACAATGTCAATGTGTTCTCGTCATCCCGAAGAAAAGATCGAGGGACATGGTACCTAATAACATTTGCACAACTTAGTAAGACTTCTGGCTCCTCTAAACATCAAAATACAAGAAAGACATTCTTCTTACCATCTCTGAGATGGATGACCACAATTAGTCACACATTTAGAATCACTATATGGTCCACGATAGTCACATGTGTTGCTGCAACCATCCTGTTGAGAAAGAAAAGTTGGCCAGTAGCGTCCAATGCTTTTTCCATTCACCCAAGCATGGCCCTTACCCAAACCTTGCAAATCCACCACAACTGGGTCTGTTCCTAGAGGAGGCTTGAAGGTTGTCTGAAAATAAAACAATTCAAGAATTAGAACGTGTGATTTCTAAAACTACAGAAAACAAATTATGGCAGGAAAATATACCTTGTACCAAGTCATCATCCTGTTTGTGGGAAGATTTTCCGATTTCCATTCCGAATCATGGCTTAAATCTTCATTGTAAAGTTGCTTCTCCTCACCATTCAACCCAACCTTAAATGTCCACTTGTTTGAAGACAAATCTTTAACTATCTCCGCACCAGTTTTCTTTCCAATCAAGGCAACAGGACCAAGTATTCCAGTTGGTGTCAGGTCGTACATGGCACCATAATTCTAGTTACCAATATCGGATAAAAGAAACAAACAAGAAGAACAAGTTAGTGTTCGAGCTTAGGAAATATGAAATTGTGAGGATGCATGGAACGATGATCAGTTGTAAATATATATACACCTTTAATCCAACAGTGGCACTAAGCAATGAAATTTGATTCCTGCCAGGTTTCAACTTAATCATTTTCTCAAAAGCAAAGACAAAGCCTCCATGTTCGGCCCACTGGGAACCTAAAAATGGTAAATCAAAAATTGAGTGAAAAGAAAAACAAGAAAAACAGTTATCATACTTCTTTCTAAGATATCTATATATCTCGATCGAAGTAGACTTTCAAATTACCTACCAATATGGTTGCCATTAACATAAGCATGAAGCACATGCCCAGTAGTATTTACTAGGAGAGTCAAATCAGTGCCCCAAATAGGATCCTTTTCATCCATGTTTACACTGTAGTAACACAGACATGAATCATAAATCTCTTCAACAGAAACAATGAATGAAATGTTCATGTACGTAACTCTGCAAGTTACAAACTATTACCTAGTCATGTACCACAAATAATCACTTGCGTCATTAGTTACAAACTTTTGTTCCATGAGGTGTGAGGCAACCATTGGACCCTTGCCCTCAAGAGCTGTCTCTGTAATTTGTTCCGGCCTCCATAGCCATTTGAGGCTCATAGGCTGATCTTCAGCAGCATTCACCTTCTTTACCATCACTGAGGTCTGAGCACTAATCTGAAAATACAATAAATATAATATTTTAATACTCTTTATTGCAATAACTTAATCCATATTTTTCCATATGGAATATAAAGATACGGATCCTCACCTTAGCAGTATTGTAGACCTCTTTCTTGCAATCAGGGAGAATACCAACAGACCAAGCAGGAATTGTATATTGCCTGCCTTGAAAGGTGATGGTAGCATCAGTAGTAGTGTTTGCATTACTCAAGAAGCAGCTTGATGTTTCATTTGTAGCGTAAATTGTTGCCTAAAAATCATTAAGAACTCAGGTTTACATTTAATTGTTCAATCCAGTCCATGTTTTTAAGTTTTAAGAGTAGAAAATTTCATAATAACTCACCCCAACAGAGTTTCCAAAATCAGTATGGGAAACATCTCCATGGGTAAGCACCTTCTCAATTGATTTCAGCACAAGATGAAGCTCCTTCAAATGCCCCCACTTTGGTTGATTGAGATTACCTGTAGAGTTTCTAATAACTTAGGTCCATATCAAATGGCATGACTGATTAAAGTTAAAGACAACGATCCTTTTCTTTTCCTACTTGATTCTACCAAATCAATGTGAGCTTAGTTAAATTTAAATTTATACCATATTCGTCAAGGGGTGCATCATAATCATAAGTTGTTGCGATGTAAGGACCTCCTGCTGTCCGGCCAAAGTTGGTGCCACCATGATACTGTAAACAAAAGAAAAAAGTTGTATAATGAACCAGGAAGAATAGCGTAGAAAATAGAAGCATCAAAAGGAACAGTTACAAACCATGTAATAATTCTGGAAAATTCCACCAGTTTGGAAGAAACGTGCAACTGCGTAGGCCACATCCTCAGCAGTTCTATGTGGGTCTGCACCTCCCCAATTCTTGAACCTAAAACAGCACTATAATCCTCAGTAACTCTTAACAAACACAAAGAAAAGCTAACAATTTGGTTTACAAAATAGAAAGAAAAACTCACCAGCCAGTCCAATTTTCAGTCCACATCTTAGGGCTATTGGGGTTGTTTGGAGTGAATGAATCACAGTACCAACCATTGCATGTGTTGATCTAATTAAAAAATATAATATAATAATAACTTATTAAGTATCAATCTTAATTAACTATTTAAAGAAATAACAAAATAAACATTTATTTAATTTAAAAGCTTTACCATTGGCTTAGGAGCATCAGATTGTTGACACATAACCCAGGGAACGCCAATGCCTAGAGATTCCGCCATGTTTGCACACCAATTGATATAAGTTTTTCCAGCGTCACCATATGGTCCCATGACGTTGCCATATTCATTCTCAATCTATTATACATAAATAAAAATTTAAAACAAAACTAAATTTGATTGTTCATACTATACTAATTAAATTATCTTGTAATGCAATATAAAACTGAAGAAGTAAATTAATAGTTTGGCAAACCTGAGCAATGATAATAGGCCCTCCTTGTGAGGCAAATAGGTTCTCTTGCTTTATCATGTCAACTATCAAGGTTGTAAAATTTTTCATCTCATTCTAAATAAAATAAAAACAAACAAATATAAAATAAAAAAAATTAGTTGACTGAGAAAATAAAAATAAAAAAGAAAAGGAGAAAAATAAAAATCTCTAAAAAAAGTTACCATGTAGACAGGATTATCAGTTCTAAGTTCTTGAATTCCCGGCAAATTATGCAACCAAACAGGAAATCCGCTGAAAATAAACAGACGAATATTAACAAACTTGACGAATAAATAGATAAATAATGTAAACTATTGGAATACAAAAAGGAGGAGAAAAAATAAAGCCTACCCATAATTCCATTCAGCACAGACATAAGGTCCAATACGGAGAACAGCATATAATCCGGCTTCTTGGACAGTTTTGAGGAACCTAATAATATCCAAATTGCCCGAAAAGTCATACTGAAAAAGAAACAAAAAATAAAAGTCAGAAATATCTTGTATAAAATAAATTTGACGTGAAAAAACAAAGATTTACTAGTAAGTCTGAGAACCTGGCGACGACGAGGTTCGTGGACATTCCAGAAAACATAAGTCTCTATTGCATCAAGCCCACCTTCCTTTGCTTTTCTTATTAAATCCGGCCACATCTGCATTACCCATAAACAGTTAATAACATCGATTGAAAAATAAACTAAGTGATTCTTTGATTCAAATTGGTTCTTTGTTCAAATATCTACCATTTATACATTCAAAAAATAAAAATAAAAGCTTATCCGATAAGGATTTTAGTAAAAAAAATTCTTTGCTTTGCTTCTTTCAAAGATATGCTACAATCACGTCAAAACATCCAACAAGAAACTATGATTTTGATATATATAATATAATCTCGCTAATAACATAAATTATTTTCATTACGAAAAAACTATACCCCTGGAGTGCTGCGAGGATAGTGAATTGATCCAGAGATCAAAACCCTCCTTTCTCCATTAATCTTAATTGCTCTCCCATCGTATGTAACTTCAGTTGCCAAAGAACCCAAGCAAAAACAAACGAAAACTAATCCTGCAGTAAGTAGCTGAAGAGCTCGCAAACCATCCATTGTCATTCTCTTTCAATGCAAGAGCAGAAAAAAACTCACTCATCTACGAATAGTGTCTGCATGCAACGAAGCCACATTTATAACCAACGAAAATGTTCATTAGAAGCCAACATCTAGTTATTCACCCTTATCCGAATATCTTCTTAATCTCTCACTGATCTTATCCCTTCGAAAAATTGTTACACCCTTCCATCTCCTCGACTGATCTTATCCCTTCGAAAAGTTGTTATACGGTTACACCCTTCCATCTCCTCGACTAATCTTATCCCTTCGAAAAGTTGTTACACTCTTATATCTCCTCCGAAAAGTTGTTGCACTCTTATATCTCCTCGAAGTAAGCTGATAGAGTGAAAGGGAGTGAAAGGCATTAAAGCTCTATGTCACGGTAGCTCAAAAATTGGAAGTAGTATAGGGTTTTCCAAGTTACCCGTTTGTAGCCTGTCGACCTTCCTTACCATCCCTAGGATTCTTCAGTCAAGAGTTGTAAAACTCGGCTGGAAAAGTAGAACTGCTTTTCTCTCCGGGTCAACGGGTCAGCAGTTCAATTATCTGGTCACTGGGTCAAGCCGTAATGTCACACTTTAAAATAAAATTTTAAATATTTAA
This sequence comes from Nelumbo lutea, assembly GCF_056320005.1. Lineage (NCBI taxonomy): Eukaryota > Viridiplantae > Streptophyta > Magnoliopsida > Proteales > Nelumbonaceae > Nelumbo > Nelumbo lutea. Next base: position 47,444,434 of record NC_142688.1, read on the forward strand.
ATAATACAAAAATCGGTAAAGATGGGTCAACTGTTCAACCATTTGGGTCAATGGATCATCAACCAAAACGAGGATTTGTAAATGGGTCTAAATGAGTCTCCGCTCAATAACAGGTTGAGGACCCACTGACCCAAAAGGGAATTCACTTGCGATTGGTTGTTACGTATCCTAACCAATATTGGCCAATGAACAGTTCCGATGGATCAACCGATTAATCGTTTACAATACTTCAATTTTACCCTATTTTTGTACTATTTTTTCTTTCTACACTACTTCAAGCTTCAAGCATGTTTCAACTGAGCTTGCAACTGATTTGGTGGAATTTTTGAAATTTTGCATAAGTCTTGACCTCTAGGGTTCAATATGATAAGTACATAGAATCCAAAATTCTAAATCTGATGACACCAAGATCAATCAAATTCAACACCCTTTACCTTTCATCTTATGACCTAAACCCAAAATTGATTTCAATCATCTGATCAAGGTCACTTTGATCATTAATCTCATCTCACATCAAGATAGAAATCAAACACCATAGGTACGTAGAGTTTGAATTCCAAATTCAACAACACCCAAGTCCAACACTCAAAGTTAGAACTGATTCCAATCATCTAGTGGTGGTCATTTCAACCCTAAAACATATATCACCTTAAGTTCAAAATCTAATATTATAGGTATGTAAAGCCCAAAATTCCAAATCCAATGACACTAAGGTGACGTTTAGTAAATCTGAAGTATGAAGTCTGAAAAGCGAAAAAACATCTGAAAGTATAAAAACATTCAACCCAATACCAAAAAATTTGCTGGAGTTTATAATTGCACTATCACCAAAACATTCAACCCAATACCAAAAAAAAAAAAAGACTAATGAAAAAATACCATCACAATTTAAAAAAAAAAAAAGAAAAACCCTACTGATTGGCCAAGAAAAAGCAAATACTAAGTCAATAGCATACTCTTAAAAGAATGTTAAAGAATAGTTCCAACAATTCGTTATCCGATAAAAGGGCTTGAACTCTAAGTTTTCCATCCACACAAACTATATTTAACGCTTAAATCTCTCACTTTCTAAAAATTATTTTTTTTTTTTTCAAATTTGTCCTCTTCTCTACCACTAATGTGACGTGACAGTGGGAAAATTCAATGAAATGAAGAATTGACAATCATTTTGGAATGCAGAAAAATTCCGCCAATACTGGACAGTATTGTGAGGGATAGAGTAAAAGCGGAAACAAAAGGTTAAAACCCACTTTATTTTGGATTTAGGGATTTGCCATTACATTTCGTAATTACATTTCATGAAATTAATTCTACACAAAATGAACTATCAGCCAAGAACTTTTCTGTTCACGTAATATTAGTATATTACGTGAAAAATCACTTTAATTTCTAATTCCAAATACATGGTTTTGTGAAATTTGATGTCAACGTCCTAATGAAAGATATATAATCTTGGCAATTTGTTATTTCATTATTGAAATAGAATAGTTTAATTTCTATGCTTTGGAAGAAATGTTCACAGTCATCGAGTATTTGCTTGTTGCCCATGACCCACCACCTTCAACCATTTGCTTTGGAAGAAATGTTCACAAGTGTCATATGTAAACTTATGTATGTATTTCCAATAGAAATTAGTTGATCTGCTTCAGTTATTTAAGGGTTTGAGCAAATCTATCAAGATGTACATCAGCAAGCCTGATTATTATGAACAGGGTGATGAATCCGGCTTTCCAATTCCAACCAGGCCCAAAGCTGTCGGAACCCTTTCTCGGCAACAAATCCAGAGAAAATAGTTTGCTTTTAATTTCTTGGAGTCAAGGCAGATAATTTGATCGGTTTGATTTAGGTTGGACCAATAATCAAAATTCACTATATAGACACCCCATTTTTGTGCCATTTTCTCTTCTACAATGCTTCAAGTTTTGACATGTTTCAACTAAGCTTTTAATTGACCTAGGGACATTTTTAAAACTTTATAAAAGTCTGAACCTCTAAGAATACCATAGGTACATAGAGTTCAAAATTCCAAATCTGATGACACTAAGATCAACTAAAATTCAAATACCATTTACACTATCTTAAAACCTACATCCAGAATTGACTTTGATCATCCAATCAAGGTCATTTTGATCCTTAATTTTATCTAACATCAAGATAGAAAGCGAACACCAAAGGTATGTAGAGTCCAAAATTTGAAATCTAACAACACCAAATTAACACAAATCGACACCCAAAGCCGAAATTGGTTCTGATCTTATACCCCTGCCAAGGCAATCTCCATAAGATTGTTAACAAGTCTAGTTTGGGTTGGGACCAAATAGAATTGGAATTGACCTGACATGAAATACTAAGGACTCGAAACTGAATCAGACCCAATAAGGTCTATAATTTTTAGATCCAAAACCTGACTAATATGTTCTTGGGACAATCAAGCCTAACCCTATAAACCCAATTATAATAAATATATATATATATATATATATATATATATATATATATATACATGTTTAATATATATTAAATATTATATCTATATATATTATGTATATAGCCCAGGTCAAGCCTGAATCAGTCCAGGAGTGGGTGGAACTGGTTCCGAACCAACAATAATTGGGACATTATATTAGGACTCAAAACTGATCCATCAGTCCTTGTTCTTGGAAGCAGAACTGGCCCAATCACTTCGGGTCCATCGGGTCCGTCAGGTTAGACCCATCCCATTGACAAACCTAATCTCCATCCCCATCTCCATTGCCATCCCTACGTCTAGGTTGTATAATCCCATAGAGCAACAAGTTTTAAGCCCAACAAGTCCTAATATTTTTTTTCTCATGCATCACATAGGGCCCGCTAGTAATAAAAATGCAGAACAAAAGAAATTAACAAAATGGGATTGACACTTCTTAGAATCCCGAACTAGAGTTTGCCATCTCCCTTTCCCTATTGGATTATGTGCAATTTGGAGTTTGGACAAAAAGTTGTTTCTAGAATACTCACTTTTATCCACTTTGATGTTATCCAATCTGAGGTGTTCTAAATCGATGACACAATCAGATGGTCCTGTCAATTGGACGAGGCCGGGGTGGATGGACGAAGCCACGTACTAAGATCTGGAACCAAGGGAAAGGTCAAAGGCCCGAGGAGCAGTTCCCCAAGTAGGTACTCCGACGCTTAAGTCAGTTGAGTAGAGAAAGGTATAATCGGGCTTAGCAGGTTGAAATAATGTTGGTTCAGGCAAACAAGAAAGTGTAAAGTGGTATTCGAAGAGTGTTCTTCCAAAAGTTCCTTACCTCGAGCGGAGAGTACCTATTTATAATTGGGTGTCTGTGTCCCGAATGGATAGGGATTTCGAGGTTGTTGAGATGAGGGCATCCACTATGATCTTCAAGAGGTTTCCTCTTCCTCGACGGAGTTCGCTTCCTTTTTTTCGTGTAGAACACTCCTTCTTAGTCATGCTCTTTCGTTGCGTACGGCATCGATGTGATCTAAGAAGGGGGCAACCATAGAAATTGCCACGTGGCATTCTTGGCTAACTCAACCATCACCAGAACACACATTTCCCTACTCAACTTGTCAATTCAAAGTTAGAGTTTTGTGTTTGTATTTTCTTATTCCCAATTTTGTTGTTAAAATTATTTTATTTGACAAGACCAATGCTTCCATAGACAAAATAGAGTTGACAAGACCGGTTCTCCCATAGACAAAATAGAGGTGTCCCTTCATTTGTTTGGTAGGGTAGTTTAGTAGAAACTACTGTATAGTTCAACACCACTTTAATTTGAGGCAGTAAGATTCTCTCTCTTGCAAATTGGATTTCAGTAATATTTATCACCAACATTGTTCATCCATTGTCTTGGTCCTTCACCAGCAACACTACTTACCCAATGGTGTAGTAGCATATGCCATAGTGGCAAGCACATGATAATAATGTTCCTATGCCTTCCACTAGGGTAAATTAAATTCACTTAAAGATGAACTTGAAGTATAGGAAGATGAAGATAGAAAAATACAGAAATACCCTCAATAGTTGTTTACTGTTGCGGGGTTTTTTTTTTTCATTATATCTCTACATAATTATTGTAACAACTATAAAATGGTTAGATTTCATAGGTCAGGTCGTGTCGTACCGAGTCATGGACCAGAAACCCTTGGCCCTGCTTGGCCATCACTATAGTTGGCGGATTGACCCGTCACTATAGCTACAGGTTGTGTTGGCCCATAAGCGGCCTAGCCCATATACACCTTTAAGTAAGTAAAAGTGAAGTTAGAATTTTATATTGTGTATCATAATGCCTTAATGCCTTAATGGTAATAAGAGCATTTTGGTAACTTTGGTATCTGCACTACCGAAAAGGTGCACCATTTTTCAAAACAATAGGAAAAGTTTTTGTTTCAATTAGAACACAAGGGAGGCTTGTAGTATTGTCAAAAATCATAGGGGGTTTATATAATTTTTACATTTTAATATTATTAACTCACATGGAATCAATAGAAAATATAATGGGAAAACTATTCTATTTGATGTAAGGATATATTTGAAGGATAAAATCATGCTTGTGGCTATTTCTAATGTCTATTCTATGTCCCAACAATTAGAAATGAATATTTTTGCCAAACTAGTGGCTAATTATAAGCTGATTTGCCAAACTAGTGGGTAAGTAGTAACTTTTAAATAATTAACAATTATTTATATTTTTATATACTATTTTTAAAATTTTTTTTGCTATATAAAAATAACAATAATTAATTTCAACTATGACTCATCATCAAACCAATGAGACTGACCAAACTAACCAACCCGACCCAACTTGACCTGATTTGATCAGTTTTCTAGTATTTTTGGTTGGATTCTATTCAATAATTTCCTAACCCAACCTGGTCTGGTTCAGTTGCGATTTGGTCATTTGTAAACAAACCAAAATTGAATTAACCCAACCATGGATATATATTAATACTTTATATTTGAAATATAATTTTTAATACTAGAAAGTGGGAAAATTCCCATATTTCATAGTCTAAATATTTTATATTATAAATTTATTTTTTAATAATACCATTGTAATTACAAAATATGTAATGTTATATAATAAATTTTAAATAAATAAAAATATAATAACAAAAAAATTGAAATATTTTAAATTTTATTTAATTATTTTAAAAGATAACTATTTTAAATAATGAAAATATTTCACATAAATAATGAAACTATTTCACATAAATGTTGAAAATATAATAACTAACCCAACCATGGATATATATTAATATTTTATGTTTGAAATATAATTTTTTAATATGAGAATGGGAAACTTCCCATATTTCATAGTCTAAAATATTTTATATTATAATTTTTTAATAATACAATTGTATTTTTTAAATTTAATTTTAATTTATTAAGTTTAAATCTTTTGACGCAGTTGAGCAAACTTAAAATCATCCCAAACCAATAAAACCCGAGTTGGCCAATTTCCATTAATGGTTGGTTGGTTTTGGGTGACCATATCTCCCTAACTCGACCAAATTGCTTGGTTAACAAAATAGCATGTAATCGAATTGAACCAACCTTTAAAGACTCATAATTCAAGCTAAATTAGTAGTCCAATCTCTAATAAATAATAGTAGTTTAATCTCCACTAATAATTTAATCTTTAATAAATATTAATCAATAAATTATAACAAAAATACATAATTACTAAAAAATTATAACAAAAATACAATAAATACAACTATAAAATAAATTAAATTTAAAAAAGTTCAATAACAATATTTTAATCTCCATCAATTATTGAAAATTTTATATTCAATAAAAAAATAGATTTATACATAAATTTATAAATATTTTAAATTTATATAATTTTTATAATATTTAAATAATTATTAAAATTTTTAATTCAAACTTTTTTTTTATATAGAACTAGATGAAAAGTGGAGGAGAAGATAAATAGGAATTAGAGATCATCATAGATAATTTAGGAGAAATTAAGGGACAGTGGTGCCACGTGGCTAATAAGTTGTAGGTAATATACAAGTTATAGCTTAAAATTTTGAAAAGCAACAAGGAAAAGCCATAAACCCAAAGACGAAAACTTTAATCTTTTTCCTTTTTCGGAGAAATGGGTAATGGATTAAAATAAACAAAAAGATTTACAAAACCATGTTCAAACAGAAATTGAACATGGGGAAAGAAACTCAAAATCTGACTACATTTCTAATATAGATGCAAAAAGAATTCTGTGATTAAAAAAAGATATATAAGCTATATATATCCTTTAGCTATCCATGCATTGCAGTCCATGAATAAATTCTTCCCCATAAATTTTTTAGGATTGTATCCTCTGTATTGCACTTGTTTTCAAAGATTCTCCTATTTCTTTCCAACCAAATACACCAAATTACTGTTGCCGGGATCGCATCCCACAAAACTTTCCCTTTTGGATAGACCCCTAAGCTGCCAACACTCCAACAATGAGATTAGATCTTTTGGCAAATAGAAGCCAACTTCAAATAGCCCCAAGGATTTTCCCCATATCATACTAGCAAGTTTGCAATGAATGAATAGATGTTTTATGTTTAAAACACAGAATAAGACAAGAATCTGAAAAATACTTAAACCACGGGCATCATCATAGAAGTAAACAATCTCTAGTTGAAGGAATGTCAAGATTATTGATCCATTGCATCCTTCATAAAACAATCTCATAGTACTAGTCAGCTTGTGAAGAAAATTTGTAGACAATTTGTAATGTGAAGCAAATAAAAAGATGCAGGTCCAAGCTTCCACCTTGGGAATTTTATTTTTTTGAAGGATAGAAGAAAAAAATTTATTAAAAAGAAAAAGATTAGGCATTGGATGTCAAGGAGACATTCCAGATTGAGCTACAGCTAGACAATCTGAAAAGTTTCTTCATTACATGGTTGTAATTCCAGAATACCCCAAAAATTCTCTATCAAATCCTCCCTTCTAACTTGATCAAACTCCGGCAGAACCCACAGCAGAAACTATTAGTTCCAAACTTTTTGCCTTGTTTTCAAATGTTCTTCTATTCCTTTCAGCCCACAGTGACCAGCAAACTGCAAAAGGAATACAGCTCCACATAATTCTGGCTTTTTTGCTGCCACTGATTTTCGGCCAACTAGAGAAAATCTCAGCAGGAGATGATGGCTGGAAGACAGACTTTCCAAAAAAGGAGTAGAAATTCCAGATGAAAGTTGCCATTTTGCACGAATAGAACAGATGGAATACTATCTCCTCATCCATTTTGCACAAATAGCAGAAACTTGGAAGGAAAAGGCCTCTTTTTTTCAAGTGATCTGTGATTAAAATGCTGTCGAGGGCAACCAGCCAAGCAAATGCCTCCACTCTTGGTGGCACTGGATTCCCCCACACTCCTTTCAAGCTAGCAGAAACCTGATTGTCTCTTACCAAAGCCAAGTAAAAGGATTTCACAGAAAATCTGCCATCCTTACATCAATGAAGCACAATTAAGCTTCCAGTTTAGGGTTCATGTGTCAATTACCCAGTAGTTGAGATGGTCACTTGACCACCCTCCGAAAAAAAGAGGCATGGGATCAAACCCACCTATGGAACTTCAGGCTCTCTGTGGTATGGTTAGCGGGCCTCACATGTGCCCTGTCCCTACCCCTTGGTCCCCTGTCATGTGTACTATGTAATACCCAAAAATATAAAAAAATAAAAAAATAAAAAGCTTATGGTTTATTATAGTGAACACTTGCACAAGGTTGTAGCTTAGGTAACTCCTAGATAGTCTATAGCAATTCAAGTTTAATAACTTCAACAATTACAAGGATAGAGACAATGCTTCTTGTAATACATACTAAAATGAGAAAGAATACTGAATCTTTTTCAATGGATTGAAACAATCAAGTGAATCCAATTGCTTATAGAATGGATCTAAAACAGAACCAGAATCACTGCAAACATGATGATCAAGTATAAGTACTATTACCCAATGCGGGTCTTAAAAATCTGGGGGATTGGGTCATCAATTATGAGTTCCAAATTATTTTTGGTAAAAGAGTTCCAGTTTCAGAAACATAAAAAATATGAAACACAATAATCCGAGTTTGTCAAGTACATAAGTCATTCGCTTTACAAAATTCTGGCTAAGAAAGTTTTCAGGTAAATATCTAATTCTTCAGAACCCATCGTCGCTTCATCAGAATTGTCCATTGCTTAATTTTGGTGATGTTTGCATGTATATGGACTCTACTGGTACTTCCATTTAAGGATACAATAAACACATAGGAATCAGGTGTTTTACAAAGGAACCATGGATTCGGTGATCCCACCTTCAACAGCTCAGAAAAACTAATTCCATATTCGTAAAGTAGCCATGGAGCTAGTGATTTACAAATTTCTGCTTAAGTATCCTAGAAGAAAGAAAAAATATGGCAAAGAATGGTTGGATAAATCATTAATCGTATCCTACCACTCCACCGATCAGAATTCTTCTCTATTATTCAACTAATGATGCATATATGTAGATGGACTTTGTCGATACCTCTGTTTCAAGTTACAGAAACCCATCTTAAATAAGCCAAGATACTGAACCTAATTCTACAGAGTTCAACAGCAAGAGGATACATTTCCGTATCCCTCATTTCCATATTCTACAAAGGCGTCTCTTCGGAGGCATCCAATAAAATATACCACAAAGGCACCAAGGGTACTCCACCAAATTCAAGGCTTTTTCTGATGTTGTGATGTCAATAGACAGAATTATATTGGAAATAAGGAGTAACAAAGAAGCTTGTAATCTCCAATTTAAATTGTATCTTTATCATTGAAAAAAGAATATGCCTTTTTATCTACCATCACATTATAAGCGTTGACGGACAAGTGCACAATCCAATTAGCTGAATGGGATTTATCCATCCCACACATCTCTTCGTACCCTAACCTGTTCACCATTAAAGTGGAGGTATTTCCACTTTGGCTGGTATTTACTGAGCAACAGTTTCATCTTATCTTCTTGGCCCAATTTCTGGAATGCGTGTCTGACTTTCCTTATAGTGTCTTCATCAGGTCTCACTCCCAACTCCTCCATGTCCGCAAACACCTGGGTTTTCCCAGAGTGAAGAATTTAGGTATTATTGAGTTATGATGTGATCAATCTGAAACATTTTGAAGTTCTAAATATTATTACTTAAAAGCAAAAGATTATGGTTACAAAACAACTATATTTCATGATTACACTAAGACAAATGGAACTTGAGAAAGTTTATTTGCAACTGCAACAAACAAGCGAAAGAAAAAAAATAGAAAAAAAACCTTCATTAATGATGGAAGTATTTGAAAGAATTTGAAAGAACAGAGCAGTGTGACAGCTTAACTAACACATAACAAGAAAGAATTTGAAAACACTTTAAAGGCTCCAAAAATTACCAACAAACAATAAAATTGGCAGAGCCAATTTAAGGAGCAGAGGTTCAGGATATCAAGGTACCTCTATTATCTTATTCGGCATGCCATGATGGTCATATAAGGTGATCATCCTTGAAAACAACCGCTTTGAGACAGAGCGAGTATGTGTATGCAAAATAATCTTCCATAATGATTCAGCCTCATCCACCCTTTTATCCATGTCAAATGCCAATAACAGTGTGTCGTATGTCCCCATAGTCAGTCCTTGCCCTTTGGAGAGCAACCACTTTGCAACCTGGAAAAATCCTAAGAATAAGCACCCAAGAAATTTCCTAAAATTGCCAAGGTTTGTTAATAAAATTTGAGCTTAGGCTCATCACCTCGTTGAAAGGATTTAACTTGGTTAAATGGAAAAAAAAAAAAAAGACACAATAGCGTCATCAATCAAATTCATCTATTTTTCTTCTATATATAATCTTGAGTGGGCTATTTCAATATGTGCAAATAAAGACCTGTAAAGGTGTAATGTTGTTTACAATTTTTTCATAACAATGCTCATGATGACTATGTTTAATGCAAGAAAAGCTCTTAACAAATTTGATAGGGCGCCAAAAACACCAAAAAAATTTGTTAGGATGGACAAGTATTTGATACGCCATAAATATACAATAAAGGGACTAGAAGAGGTAGGCATAGACCAAAAAGGACATGGATCAGAGTGGTAATAGTTTAAGTGCCAATGCATCAAACAGAATGAAATGGCAAAAAGGGGTTCATGCAGCAAAACCTACATAGTTTCAAGGGAAACATCTATAGGAATTTCATTAAAAGAAATGAACAGAGAAACATAACCAGAACCAATAAAATCAGCTCTACAAATGTGAAAAGTCTAACTCAGGTTCACCCCCTATGAAATAAACCCCAGTCGATGGAATTTAGATTCGACAAATTGGCAACTCAATAACAGAGAAAGCATAAGGGCTGTAAAACATGCTTAAAGACGCAGAAGAAGATTATTAGCCTAACAACTGAAGACTCTTATTTGCATAAGGCTACACCTGAATTACGCGTAACCATTGATTCCTCTTCCGTAAAATTACAAGAGCTTTAGATGCTGCAATCAATGGAAATTCTGCCTCCCAAGCTGACCATTCATCTAATGCTCCATAAATGGCCTCCTTCTCATTAGCTAGTTCTGAAACCTGCCAATTACAACCTTCAGAAATGTAGGAGCATAGTTGAGAAGTTCTGAATACACACTTCCTATAGAGATTGCAAAGAAAAACATCTTTAATTTAAAGGAACCTAAGAATGTCTGTTCATTCTTTAAAAGTGTTACCAAGTACCAGAGAAAATGATCAACAACAAATGCAGTCCTTATGGAAATCAGGAAAAAGAATTACAATTCGAACAAGATGGAAAGCCTTCTGTCCAGACCCAGATGAATCTCGTTTCTTCCATAGATGATGTTCCTTCTTCCCTGCCTTCTTGCTCAATTTCCTGGGAAGATTCAGTGTTGTTGAGGCAATCCAAATGAAGCAATCAACAAAAGACAAAACAACAATACCACCTCTTGTCAATTAAAGATATTACTTATCAATGGCATTGGGACTCGGCACCAGTTCTCGATTTCGATCCTTCGAACACTCGATAGGTAGAAACCTTACAACCTACATGGTTAGCAAAGTGCAAAAAGACAGAAAACATGAGAAAATAATGTTACCATTTATTGACAGAACGAACTCCACTGGTTGGTTCTGCAAGAAAAGAAAGTCAAAAATGAACTCGTTTACCTTACTGTTCACTTTCTCTGAGTTCTTCTGCAAGAGAAAACCTTGGCAGCCCAAGAACCCTAGCCTTATTCCAGTCGTGCTTATGGGAAGAGAAATGGAAGTCGAAGGGTAGAGCACAGACATGCGTAAGTAAGCTGGTACTACAAGGGCAAAAGAGGAAAAGCAGACGGAGCAGAGAATGTATGGCTCGATGTCTGATCTGCAAAAGCTCCGGCAAGGAGAATGAACTCGGAATTTGGGGATTGGGAGGAATTCGGATTGGCTGAACGCCCCACTCTGTTGAGCGGGCTGTCACTGGGGGACAAATTGCAAAACCCACGCCTGTTTTACACGGTAAAAGTCATTCCCACGTGCGAACCCATCTGATTAAAATCACAGGAGTCGGGAGTGGTTACAAATTTTTTTTTTTATCCTTTTAGCTAACAGCCTAATCCTCCTCCTTCTCTCCTTTTTCTCCCGCCTCACCTTGTATTCTGTCATCGGTCCCAAAAAAAAAAATTATCACCGGTAGACCCCTCTTTCTCTCTCTCTGTGCATGTGTGGAAAATCTTCTACATGCTTATGAGCAGAAAGTTTAATACTAAATGAAGCAGAGTTTGTGGTTCTGGATTTGATATATGAAATTGCACAACGAAAATGCATGAAGTCACAAAATCTCTACTAGAGAGAACTTTTTTTATTCAAAAGAAATTCAATTACAGACTGTCAAGAGCACAAACGACCTCTAGAGATAGCACAAATGCCTTGCATCAGAAAACACAAAATTTGAGAGACTTTAAGAACATTCTGATCCACCGGTAGGTTTGCAAACGAACATTCTTGTTAGAGTATCAAAAAAAGTCATCGTCAACAACTAGTTCTTTCAAGAATACACAAGCTGCATCTTGTATCACTACAGACAACACTGATCAATCTGAACCTTCTTTGACAGTTAATAATTCTCCCGTGACTCGACTTTCTGTGCATCGGTACACTCAATTAATTTATCTTCTGAATCGAGAATCTAATACTGATTTTGCTGGAATTCTCGACCGGGGTCGGGGTTGAGAATGGGAATTGAGGTCCCCGCCCTGCCATACCCCATATATATATATATATATATATATATATATATATATATATATATATATATATATATATTATTTATATTATTATATTATTTATATTATGTATATCAAAATATATTTAAATAATTATTTATAAGTTAAAATTTTTATTTATTTTAAGTAAATTTTTTTCAAAAAAAAATTATTATCAAAATAATTTTGGAAATTTGAGTCCCCGTGGAAAATCCATCTCATTGGGATCGGGAACAGAGGACAAATTTTATCCTCAATAGGGATCAAGGACAGGGACAAGAGTTACTTTTATAATCGGGGTTGGGGACAAAGAATATGATCCCCGCCCCAAACCAGCCCCATTGCCATTCCTATCCTAACATTACAAATATAGACCGGATTATCTTCATCATTTGCCAACACTAACTAATGGGGATTTGTCATTGTTAGATCGCATACCCTTCATAATGTCCAATGTGTTCCTACTTTTCACTATAATCTCCTGTCTACTAGCAAGATTACTGAACAACTAAACTATGTAGATGTTTTCTTTCCACATTTTTTCATTCTTGACCCATGCTCTAGGACTGTGATTGGGATGGGTGAGCTTATACGATTTCACTTTTTATCCCGCCACCAAGCCACATCTTACTTACTCACCTTTGCTTTCATTCCTAGAGTTTCTACCATTTATTTGAGTAAATGTTGTTATACATGTCACCGAGCCAAACAAGCTCATTTATCATTTCCTGTTAGCAATGCCTAAAGTGATTCACCTGTTAGCAATACCATTTCCTTGATGAGCTGCACCATCAAGGAAGCCAACTGAGGGGTGAATGTCAGAGATAGCCACTAGTGAAGACAATACATTTTCTGCACATGCAACTCAAGCAAACTAACAAAGAAAGTCGTTGACTCGTCGGTGAGAGAACCATCGGAAAAAAAAAAAAAAGCTATTGGAGAGAGTTCCCTTGGAGAAACCTTAGGTTGGAGACTTGGAGAGTTGGAGTCCGAAGTGAAGACAATATATTCTCTGTACATGCAGCTCAAGCAAACTGATGGAGATAGTCACCCACCGATTGGTCGGTGAGAGAACCGTAAAAAAAAAAAGTCATTGGAGAGAGTTCCCTTGGAGAAACCCTAGGTTGGAGACCGGGAGAGTTGGAGTCTGAAGTAAAATCGATCCTCAGGTGGTTTGCGAACAAATAGACTTCGTCCGTTTCAATCCACCAATTACTTAGGACCAAAATAATATGGACCAGTCCAACCCGATGCTAAAGCATGGACCATCCAACCCGTCCAATTTAAATGCGATTTGAACGGGTCCAACCCGAATCCAGTCCATTGACACCCTTGCCCCCATGGGGCAAGGGCCCCAAGGCCCTCAACCTCACTTCGAAATGTGATTAAGCTGGAAAAATATCGTTAGGCTTATAAATTTTTATTTCCCTCGTAAACAAACATGTGGTTCAAGCAGCCATCCCCCTCTTGTGTCATAGTTGCGGGAAAAGGCTTGTCTATGGAATTCATAGTATTTCTCCAGCCATCTAACAAAGTGGTGATCACATATCTATATCATCACTTCTGTCTATATAGCATTGAGTGGAGTGAAGTTCTAGAATGTCAATGGCAGGGTCCTCGTCCTACGGTCTCTTCAGTTATTCAACCTTTTTCGATCATGATCAGTATGGTCATTATTCGTGTCTTTTCACTTATTATCACATCCAGTTTCCTTATCCTATCAACACTACATATGCACTTCTTCGGCGTTGATGTACTTTCGTGCTCACACCAGGAGGCCAGTTAATCTAATAGGGGACTTCTTCTAGAGTAAGAAGTTAAACTGGGATGATGATTGTAGGTTGTTCATAAAGGCTCTCCTAGACACAAAGTGGTTCATGCTTTGGATTTGAATGGACTTGGTGTTATACCTCACCAAGTTCTTCCACAGGGACTCGTCGTCCCTCTGTTTGACCTACATGGTGCTGGCCAAAGTCTTCTAGTGTAGTCAGCTACTAGTGAACTGTGCCAAGAACTCTTTAAACTAGTCCCATGCAGCAATCAATTAGGGTGGCCTACCATTGTCAAGACGTGCCTTGGAGGGTGGAGGCAAAGGCCTTGCACATTAGGACTTAAGAGGTGCCATGGAGGAGAATGTTTGCTTTAAATCCCTCTAGGTGGTCAATGGGATCTGAAGTGTCATCGCACTTTTAGAACTGAGGGGGCCGTCATCCTACAGATGGATGATCATCCATGATCTCTTATGCGAAAATCGACTCCTTCATGGGACGAATTGTTGTGGTGGACACACTTTGGTTAAGGTGGCTTTTCTCAAGCTCATTCATACACTCTCACATATCCTTGATCTCGATGTCGAGGTTTGCATGCTTCTCTGTCTTTAGTGGTGCATGGTGATCTTTAATGGAGCTTAGCTCAACCAGGAATGGTGGGATCGCGAGTTAGCATCATGGGCTTGGATTCAAGCCTAAGAATCGGACTTCTGAGATGGTTGAGGTCACTTATGCTCGACCATAGGCTTCGGAAGGTCTCTTGGGCATCCTTTGGGGTCATCGGCCAGAGGATTAGCCACAATGGGCACCATTGAGTTTGCGGTGCAGTTGTTAGGGCATGTTCGAGCTGTCCTAGCACTTCCATCATTGCTACAAGGTGGTCAACCATCTTTTGCAGGGCAGTGAACTCTTCAAGGTTCACCTACCCCAGTTGTCAAGCTTCACGCGGAGGAGAGGTGCGTCGAGTGTGAGATTCCCATAATGGGGACTGAGCACCAGAGCGATCAAAAGTGTTTTGGGGAGGCATGATCACTTTATTGCATGAAGAGAGAGAGAGAGAGAGAGAGAGAGAGAGAAACTAGAGTCTTTTCATACAATTTCCTATAGGCAATGCTAATCTAATGTCTAATTTGAGGTGTTGCGGGGCCAAACACGCAACAAATAGTCCTTCTAACTTGGATGAAGCCAATGTGGAAGGATGAGATCATGCACCAAGTATATCTACAAATCCAAGTCCATCTTAAAAAGACAACCTTTAGGCTATGATTGATAAAAAAAAAAAAAAAAACCGGATAGCCCAAATGAAATTGAGATCTTCTCCTCACAGAGAACACCTCACACAGACCTTATAGCCCCATCCCATGGTGTATTGGGTGTTTGTTGGAAGGGTTGGAATCCATCTTTTGGATAGTCGAGCCATGCTAGATGGCTGGACAAAATTTCAAAAATTTTCTAACCCTTATGGGAACCAATTTCCTGGTGTTTTGAAAAAAAAGAATTTTTCTAAATTAATCTTGCACTGAACTAGACCATATTTGAAACCAAATTGAAAGGAGAGTATACCTGATACAGAGACAACAAATCATAGCTCACAAGGTAGAAGTTCATGCCCAATAATAGTCTCAAAATCGGCCACCATCTGAAGACGGTGTAGTGTAGGGGAGAAACCGATTCAACAACACTTGTTTTAGCAATTTTACTATCCAACTTGCTTACATCGAATGGGATGTGTGAGTCTGATATTCTTCAATGTTTTTCTTGTAAAAACCCAGAAGAAAATTGATCAAAATCAGTTCTTGAAAAGTCAAATTAGGGTTTCTTGGGAGACAAGAGAGAAGAAGAGAAAGCAAGAGAATGGGAGAATTAATGCAAGATTGATTTGCCCTCTTCTCTCTTTATCTCTTTATAAAGCAAGTCACCTAATCTAATTTGGAGATGGTCCAAATCTGATTTAGATCAGAACTTATTCTTTTAATAAGCATTATCCTTTTAAGAGAATAAGTGCTCCGTGCATAGATCTATACCTAGTTTTAACCCAAATCACATGACAATTGTCATGTGACCACTTAACTAATCATATTAGTAATGGGTCTAAGGCCCATTTATCTTAAAGGCTCACATCCCCAAGTGTTTCATGGCCACTTTGGGCCTAATATTATATGGCATGGGACCCCACAAAGGTCTCACACAAATCCATAAGGGTTTGGCCCTATCCCTAAAAGAGGTTAGGTCAAATTCACTACTCAAGGTAGTGAACCCCTGAGCCAATCAGTATAGGTTGAACCCAACATTTACATCTAAATGATTCTTCAATTCAGCCACCCTATGAAGACCCAATGATAATGGACTTATGTAAGATAAAGCTCATCAAGTAATCGACCCTGTAATGGTCTCTTACACTTAACCTCTAGTTCAATAATGATCATAACACTACCGATAAGGAAGGACAACTCCCCTACCTACAAGGTGCAATGTCACACTCTCTGCTCATATGGATCTTGGGATTAAAACATTTTGCAAATCTTTTTCATAAATTAGTAGTATAACATATAAATATATTTTGCAAAGTCAGATTTCAAATATAGTTGAAATACACTATCAAAAATTTAGGTTTCCTTTAAAGAGAGTGTAAACCCTAATATTCACTTTGTCTGACTATGGGTCGATCCTATTACTATGATCACCTACTCATGTGATTTTCCAAACTGCTTCAACATGCCTAGGTATTTGACCCTTGACAATTTTAGCCGCACTTCACTCATACATATATACAATGTTTTTCACATATTATACTATACATTTCAATGAAAATATGCCATATCATGACAACTGAGAACCCACGAGGACCTACACATGAAGCACCATGTGAACCCAATTAATAATAATAATAATAATAATAATAATAATAATAATAATAATCACAATAACAATAACAAAAACAACAATAATAATAATAATAATAATAATAATAATAATAATAATAATAATAATAATAACAATAACAATAACAATAACAATAACAATAACAAATCATGAATAATATTGATAAATAACAATAATAATAATTTAACAAATATTGAATAGTATTTCCATTTTTTTTTTGCATGATTTTTAACAAAATTAAGGAACTGCCCCTCCCCTTACATATAGATTTAAACATGCAAAGCTGAAGGATTGTTCATCGTCTTCATCCTGAAAGTGAGAATACAACGGCAATAACCCCCCATTTCCAATTCCTTCCCCCTCTTCTTTCGTCCATCTTCCCTTTCATTCCTACTCTCTTCTCCTCCTTATCTTCTTTTCCTGCTTCTTTCCCATCCTCATACTCTAGTCATGAAAAGCAGCTCACAGTGGTGATATCCACTTAGTTTTCAATCATACATCGGTGCTTTATTACCATTTTCTAGAATACATCCTAATTTGGAGTCCTACATCAACTTTCTCTGTCATTTTTGGCTCCTCAAATGCATCCTTGACCCTCTATTCTTCGCCGGCGTGACAGAGGGGATAGTAGCGGTAGTGATTCGAGTTCCTATTCCTCTGGTGATACCAAGCAGTATTTTCAACTCTAGATCAATCCATCTTCACTATCTTTGGTCATTTTCTAGTTTGTTGTGTTCGAATGAGAGGAGAGGGAGGTAAAACCCTCATAGGGGTATTTTGGGTATTAAAAAAATACTAGGGACTGGTTCGTCCCATTCTCTTGGAAGAAGTACTTCTCCAAGAAGTGCTCAAAAAAAAACCCAACTTCAAGTCACCTTTTTAAGAAGTGCTTCTTTTAACAAAAGCACTTCTTCCCCACTTTTTTACCAAACACATAAAATCACTTAATAACCATTTAATGTGTGGTCTCAGTTCTTAAAAGAAGTACTTGTTAAAATTACCTTTTAAAAGTGAAATCAAACAGGGGTTCAATCCAATACCTAGTGCAGTATCATAATTAAGTATAGGATTATGTATAACTTTCCAATTTTGCCCATCTATCTCCAAGGTCTAGGGCATAAGTAAAAATTAATCCAAATTCAATGCTTCTTGTAAATATCCACTAGCTATGCTTGGGGTCTAACCCTAGCAATTGAGACAAGCTATTCCAATTTTTTGGTAGAACACCAATGTCAACCTTGCCATGATAAATACCCTAAGTCTATCCAATGGCTGAGAACTTTCTAAACTAACACGAGTTTCTTAAGTGTTCAGTTTAAGGGGTAATACACATAAAGCATGCCAATATGAATATGAAACAACAATGTACTTTATTTATTTATAAATAAATGTTTGCGTACAACAATATGATTGGAGCTAAGGGCATACGCAATCTAACATTGGGAACATCTCCCCATGAATAATAACACAAAGTACAGAAAATGTTCCCCATACAGAGTCCGATGGAACTATGAGGTCCGTATGAGGTGTGCTCTGTAAGGAGCAGATCCAGGCTCACCCAAATGGACTATCAATCATTTTTTGGGTTGTGTACTTCAACCTCTTTAGATAATTTATCTAAAGTGCCTCAAAGCAATTGAAACAATTCAACATTGCCAAACAGGCATTCAACTAAGTTGGTTCAGCTACTTTGAGGCACTCCAGATAAGCTTTCAAAAGAGGTTAAAGTAGATAGCCCACAAAATATAGATTAGTAACTGATTTGAGCTTCGGAGACTTTTCACCAAATTCAACTTAAAAGGCTGTCCATGTAAGCTATACCTGGGAAAAGTATAAGCCACCATGCTTTAGCCCTCTTAAACAACTATCAACATTGGTTGGTTGGTCATATGTGGAAGGTACTATCTCTCAATAAGAACGTAATTCATAGCGTTAGTGACTAGCAAAGAAAGGGCAAGAAAACATATCTACTCACAGTCAACTATGGGCTGCAAACTTTTCCCCTCAAATGGTTAAGGGTGATCCAAATTCGATCATATCAATAATTCAATACGGATCTCACCCTATCCGATCCAATTTGTTTCCTTTAAAATATCTAGTAGTGAAAGAGTTAGGACACATAGCATGCATGTGTAAAAAATATAAGGGAGTTACATATTAAAAATATTTAATATTTGGACATGTGTCATTTTTAAGCATTAATCTCATATTTATATTATATTATTTAGTGATATCGGCCACATCAACAACCTTCTCCTTACTCCATTACCCCAATCCTAGATTCTCCTTAACTCTCTATCTTTCTTTCTTCCTTTACCCCTTCCCAACCCTTCCATGTAGCCATGTGGCAGCCTTCTCTTCACTAGTGTCCCACTCCAACTCCCTCTCTCTCATGTTTCTAATTACACCCCTCCTAAGCTATCTCTCCCATCTAAAATACCTCTTAATATATCCTACACATCCGGTCTCTTCCACTTAAATTATCTCTTATTATCTCTAATTCCTATTTATCCTCTCCCCTCACTTTTCATCTATATCTATCTAAAGAAAGTTTGAATTAAAAATTTTAATATTTATTTAACTATTCTAACAAAATAATGTAATAACTTTAAAATATTTATTAAAAACAAAAAATAATTATAATACATTTAATAATGTTCAGATTATTAATAATTTTATATTATTATGAAATTCATAATGAAGTTATATAATAAGCAATGCAAATTATAATTTGATGGATTAAAAATTTTAGTAACAAAATTATTTAAATATTTCAATAACAAAATTTTAAGAATAGCTAAATAATTATATAACAGAATATTCAATATTATGTAATAACTAAATACTATTTTATAAATTCTAATAACAAAATTATTTAAATTTCTTTTGAAATGATAAATATTTAAAATATTTTAAAATATTTGAATAACTAAATGTTTTAAATAAAAATTATTAAAAACAACTAAAAATTATAACAAATTTATTTAATATTATGTAATAACTTTCAAATAAATAATACTTTTTTAATATTTTATTGTATTTAGTTTTTAATTATTGTAACTATTATATTTTTATTATTTATTTATTATATTTTTCATTATAAATTTATTCTCAATAATTGTGTATTTTCGCTGTAAATTATCAATAATTATCGGAGACTAAACTATTGTTATTTATTGGAGATTTAACTATTAATTTTGCTGAAATTAGGAGTGTTCATGGATTGGGTTGATTCGGTTGTAGATTGTTCAGCCAACCAAACCGACTTAGTTGGGTTGGGGAGTTGATCACCCAAAACCGACTGATCATTAATGAAAATTGACCAACTCGGGTTGTATCAGTTTGGTCGATCAATTCAAAAGATTTAGACTTAAAATTTTAAATTTAAATTTAAAAATTATAGCAGTATTATTGAAATAAATTAAAAAATTTTAAAGTAGTATAAAAAATATAAATATATTAATTATTTAAAAGTTAAAATATAAAACAATTGTCTACCCTTACGTGTTTCTATTGTTTAACTTTCGCTTAACAAATCTCATGTATTGCACAAGGCCCCGCTAGTAAGAGTAAACATTGAAATGGTTCAATTGCATGCATCCAAGATCATCTATATAGTTGAACAGAATGATTTAAGCACATGGATATGGCACCATAATTGAACAGAATGACAACAGGATTAACAAAGACAACCCTATATAGTTGGAACTTGGAACAATGATGAACTGCGATTACAATCTCCAGCACCCCCAAGCAGGGCTGTCAGTTGGACTGGATTTGGTCCAATCCGATCCAGTCCAATATTGGTCCATTTACAAATGGACCGGACCAAGTCTGGTCCAAACCCCATACAAACTGGATCCAATCCAGTCCAATTGAAATGCAAATGGACTGGATTGGACCCAATCCGGTCCAAATTAAATGAAAATTTGTACATGAAACACGGATGTTGTTTAAAAATTACAGATTTACAGTCCAAACCAGATTGAAATGCAACACTTCATTCCATATTAAGAGTTTGTCAATATAATCTTTTAAAATTTAATTATTCAATACTAACACATAAAAAAAAAAACAAACAAAAGATGAACCAAATTCCAACCATCTTAACAAGTTCTTAACCGAAGAATACACGAGCTACTGCATACTGTTCTTATGCAAGTTATTACTTATCAATTGAATCAATTGAATCCAAACAGATTCTGCTTTCTATTTCCTGCTTCTTGAGGAGCCACTACCCAGGTACACTTTCCATGATGAACACCCCAAATAATCTGAGCACTTTGTGTAGGTGTACGGACACACCCCAAATGCTTTTCTCCTGAAATTTGCTGATTCTCTGAGAAACCATAGTCCTGAAACAAAAAAAATGCAGTTAAGAACGAACTCCTTATACTCTTATCCCGTGAAGAAAAAACAAATGCATGAGCTCCATGACCCATCACTCCAGCATTCTGGTCTGATTTTCTGTGCAGTCCAAGTCTGAGAATACTGCTTTGACTAGAAGCTCTGCCTTATTTTATCTTTTCTTTATTAACTCAAAACATATTGCTGTCACAGGACAGCAACCCAACCATGTTATTGTTGTCAGACTCACATGATCGATGATGGACTAGGTGGGTGAGATGCTCATCTCTGACTCTCTGAGTAGTAAGTGGTTCATGTGTGCTACTTCTATCAATGGTTTTTGGAATCAGAAACATTTGAACTATGAGGGTGTTGCAGAAACGATTAAAGCCAAAGACAACAATATAAATTAGACAGAATAGAACATGCTATCTTTAATGGAACACATCTTCTATTTAGTATCCCCTTTGGTTCTGGAGTAAAAATATCATAGCACAGGAGGTGGGTGTTTGAGGCAGAGGACAAGGATTTATATTAAGAATTTTCTAATAGTCTAAAAAGATCTTTAATAAGGATCTTACCAATTAGTAGCCCCTTTTTATATGATTAGTAATTCATCTATAAATTCTTCTTATATAAAAATATAAGAAATGGGATTTAGAAAACAACAGAATTTTAGTTTTTAATTCCCTGTTCTAGTGAAATAAAGAATAACTAGAGTGAGTAATGACAATATTTAAGACACATTCAAAGAAACAGAACAATTAACAAGGCAAAATTCCTAAGAATGCAATGGATAGTTCACTAAAACTAATCAATCATGTTATCTGAAAAAAAGCAGTAAATTAAAAAGTATATTACTGTTGCAATTCTAGAATGACCACTGAACAATAACTGAAAACTCTCCACTCGTGTTCCACTTCTAGCCCCCCCTCCTTGACTCCTCTATCTTTTAAGACCTGTAAAACCTCACAAACAAAGCCCAGCTCCCAATCAAAGAAGATTTTGCAAAATTTAGGAACCCACATAGTACCACCACCTTCCATCACTACACATCCAGCCAGATAATAATCCTTGCATTCAGCTAGTCTTATTGGACTGGTTCAATCTAATCCACTGTATTATTGGACTATTCAACCTGGACTAGATTGAACTAGTATAATCCACATGAAAAATAATTCACATAGAGCACCCCCTTCATCTTACAATTTTGGAAACAACACATGCACACCCAATCTATTTTCAAACCAGATGGTTCTCATTTGTTTTGGAACTCACATGAAAAATAATTCACATAGAACACTCCCTTCATCTTTTTCTTTCAATATTTTGAGAATCATCTCTAGATGTTTTTAGATGCAATCCTACAATGGAACAACAATATGGCCCATAAATTTCCCAAAACGAAAAACTGTGAATTTTATTCTGTTACAATCTCTCACTAAAAGAGAAAACCCTCTGATTCAGATAAAAATGCATCTCTATTTCTGGTTTGTCAACTGCAAAAAATGGATGTATTGCCCACTTTTTCTTGCCAATCAGTGCCTGAAAAGCTTGAACAATCCAGTTTTTTTATTTTTTTGGGTAAGCAATATCTTCATTGTAAAAAAGGATAAATATAACTAAACAAAAGCAACACAACAACAGAAAACAAACAGACCAAGGTTACTTTTGTATATAAATCTAGGTCTTTCACCAGAGATGCTCATGATTTGCTTCAAAAAGCAAAAGATGTGAAAGATGTTTATAATTGGTGGAACTGAAATAGCAAACAACTGGCCGGAACAACCACTACTTAACAACCAGGCACCTTAAGTTTGAATTTTCTAAAAAAAAAGAAACAGAAAACAGACTGATACTACCTAAGACAAAGCAACATTAAACATCACTAGACTTAGCACAAACACAATTAGACAACCACTTCAAAAATGAATCAAATAATAAACTAGACTACAAGACAGATGAGCTGCACCATCAAGGAAGCCAATTGAGGGGTGATATATTACCTATTTCAACGATTGATTGCAGTTCACAGAAGAGAGATAGCCGTTGGAGAGAGAAAACTGGTGGAGATAAAAATGTTAGAGAGAAACTTCTGGAGAGAAAAAATGTCAGAGATAGCCGCTAGTGAAGACAATACATTTTCTGCACATGCAACTCAAGCAAACTAACAGAGATAGTCGCTGACTTGCCGGTGAGAGAACCATCGGAAAAAAAGCTGTTGGAGAGAGTTCCCTTGGAGAAACCTTAGGTTGGAGACTTGGAGAGTTGGAGTCCGAAGTGAAGACAATATATTCTCTGTACATGCAGCTCAAGCAAACTGATGGAGATAGTCACCGACTGGTCGGTGAGAGACTTGGAGAGTTGGAGTCTGAAGTAAAATCGATCCTCAGGTGGTTTGTGGACTAATCGACTTCGTCCGTTTCAATCCACCAATTACTTAGGACCAAAATAATAAGGACCAGTCCAACCCGATGCCAAAGCATAGACTGTCCAACCCGTCCAATTTAAATGCGATTTGAACGGGGTCCAACCTGAATCCGGTCCATTGACACCCTTACCCCCAAGGGGCAAGGGCCCCAAGGCCCCCAACCTCACTTCGAAATGTGATTAAGCTGGAAAAATACCGTTAGGCTTATAAATTTTTATTTCCCTCATAAACAAACATGTGGTTCAAGCAGCCATCCCCCTCTTGTGTCACAGTTGCGGGAAAAGGCTTGTCTGGTCACATAGCTGACCTCCCCGATCTACATGAAGAAACACTCTATTTGGTCAAGATTGCAATGATGTGGCATACTCAAAACTCAAAAGGGCCAAGATCGTTGAGGTTCTACATCAACAGTCTTCCGCTGATCCCTGTTGACCTAATGCTTGATCCTTTTGCAAGTGAGGCTGTAAATGAAATGATGACGGTGGAAAGAGATCACTTCTACTTTGGTTAGCCACAACTCACAAGTCCCCCAGGAGAACAAACCTGGAAGGTGCCAGCTAATGGGTACATATCTGCCTTCCTTCAGAAACTCAAACGAACTTTTCTTGAACAAGAACCATTCAGGTTGGGGATAGTCAAAACTTCAAAAGATGGCTTAGGCTCTGACCTGTTTTCTGATGGGGTATCAACTAAAAGCAAGTAAAGGAGCATCAGCTTACAAATTTGATGAATATAGGTTAGTAGACCATTAGCAACTGCAGATGGGAGACAGTTCGGTCAGCACTAATTCACAGATTTGGACGCAGTTTTGTACCTTAAAACTGCTTCAGCAATCTCTTTATGTTATAAAATATTTGTGCAATATGGGAAAGAAATCAAAGATCCAAAACATGCTCATTTGCTATTCTACAACACATTGACAACTAGGGCAACAATTACCTTCTAAATGATGCTAAGTATATAGCTAGTAAAAATTGGTATCAGCATAGTCAGAACCCTGTCCTTGCTACTGGTTGATTTTCCTTTTCCCAGGTTCAAACCAACTAAAGAATATTCTTCTCTGGATGGCTTTTCAGCATCGGCCTTCTCATCTGCTTCATTTTAACCTTGGCTTTGGCTTCTGCAGATGTTGATAGAACAGCAATGGGAAGTTGGAACTTTAAGATCTTTATTCAGCCCAGTGAATGATAGGGGTGAGAAGAAGGGCTACATAGCCTATTCAAATCGTTGTAGAATTACAAAATACAAACATAAGAACAAATATATAAAATAAAGGCTGGTTCTTGGGAGTAAGATTTTCACTCAGACCACAAATTTTATTAAGAATCATGGTACATGAAGATCACTCTAAGTCCACCTACCAACTTGTGAGTTTATTTCCTTTTCTGTGTTTTAGAACTCCTATCATAGTCATGACAAAGATTAAAGAAAAAAGGCCATTATCCAATGTTAGTCCAGCTACTCTGGGATCTTGAGAGGGGTGGACTGGATAGTCTTAACCTTTGGAATTTTTTGCACAAAGTGGCTGCTCTCATATTTGAACCCGTGTCCTCATGCTTGACAGCCTGAGATTTTATCATTACACTAAGCGACAATTCCTATGAGAAAGATAAAAGGAAATAATTAGAAATTTCCAATGGGAACCAGGAAACTCAAAGAAAAACCATTTGAAAAACTGGGATCGTCACCATCATCATCTAAGCCTTGTTCCGTCCATATGGGGTCCATCAAATGAATCCTGTTCCACCATTCTATTCTGTTTGTTGCCACATCCATTGTTAAATTGTGATCCCTTAAATCGTTCTTTTGAAGATAAATGTTGAAGATTAATTAGTTTTATGATGTTTTTCTGAGTAGATGTTTTATGTTAGTTGTTAGATAGGAGGTGGGGACCATAGTAGTTATGTGAGTCCAAATTTTATTAAGTTTTTTGAGTGTTATATATGCTGTTTTATGTTTTGCCGCCCTATAAGGGCATAGTTGTCTTTGTACTATTCTAATATTTTAGTATAAATAATAAGTGAAGGGAGCGGCCAGATTATTGCTCTCTTTTTTTTTCAACTTCTCTTCTTCTCTTCTTCTCCTTCTCTCTTCCTTCTCTCTTCAAGAAACTACTTTCTTTCATATTTTTTAATTCAGCAGATTCCTACTTGGTATCAGAGCATCGGCTAGGGTTTCTTGAAGCATTCTCAGCCTAGATCAACCGACTGCATGAAGTAGTACGGGGAAGAGTCCCAGAAAGAACTGGAGTGATCGATTCACTTTGTTTTTTATCAGAGCATTAGGAAGGTGATCTATTGTTCGGCATCAAAATCAGGAAGAACTGGAGTATAGGGAAGAGTCCCAGAAAAGTTGTACTCTTTGTTTTTTATATGATCTTGGGCGCACAGGTATTGTTAGTTTTCTTTTGATTTTCTGAAGAGGGCTGTTTGGTTTCTAAAATTTTCTAGGCCTCCCAGAGTGATCGATTCACTTTTCTCTCTATTGGGAGGCGTGGGGAGGAGAGAGATTTCCCTCCAGCTAGGGTTTTCTTCTTCCGGAAGGGTTGGTTTCTGTGTGTGTGATATTAAATTGTTTTTTGAAGGTCTCCAATCTATTTTTTCTTACTGTTGAACTGTTTGAAGTAAAATGGAGAGTTGGAATACTGAGATGAAATATATTGGTACTGTGGGACTGGGTGTTGGAGGTAGTAGTGATATTTTTTTGTCTGGGATCATTACTACAGTAAAACTTGATGGTACAAATTATTTGGAGTGGGCACAATCAGCTAAGATGGCTATTGGTGCCCGTGGAAAATTAAGGTATCTCACTTGGGAGGAGAAGAAACCTGATACAGACTCTTCCCGATGGGTGCAAAAGAATTACATGGTAATGTCCTGGCTGTGTAATTCTATGTTACCTCATATTGCAAAAAAGTTCCTATGGGCTAATACTGCTAAGGAGATTTGGGATGGAGTGACTGAAATCTACTCTCAGAAGAAAAATGAAGCCAGAGCCTATCAATTAAGAAATCAGGTGATAAGTATGAAATAGGGAGAAAAACCTCATACTGTGTATTTCTCCATGCTAAAAACCCTATGGCAGGAAATAGATCACTTAAAAACTGTGGTATGGGAAAGTGTAAATGATGCAACAACTTATCACAAACTGGTAGAGAGGAATAGGGTTTTTGAGTTCTTGGCAGGGCTGAACCTTGAATTTGACATTGCTAGGCAACATATTCTTTCTAGAGAGGGTGTGACACTCTCTCAGGCCTATGCTTTTGTCTCTGGAGAGGAGAGTAGGAGGAATGTAATGCTAAGACAGACTGGGATTGACCAGTCGGCTATGGTTGGTACAACAAAACCTAAGCCGAATGGAGACAGGGGGAGTAGTGAGACTAGAAGGGAAGATAAGGACTTGGTGTGTGATTATTGCAAGAAGCCTAAGCATACAAGGGACACTTGTTGGAAGCTTCATCCAAACCTTATGCCTGCTCGGATAAGAAACAAGAAGGGAAATGGAAATGTATCCACTACAGGAGACTCTTCAACCCCTCTCTCCCAAACTGATTGGGAATCCATTGCAGTAGCAGTAGTGAGAACAAAATTGGAGAGGTTTGGACAGCTTATGATTAAGAAAGATGCATCCAGCTCTAGCCTTCCAGATGGACAGCAGAATGCAGGAGCCAACTACACCACTTCCTTTGCACATATAGGTAGTTCATATGCAACTGCAAATCTTTCATCCACTTCAGGTAAGGAGGGACCTCCCTGGATTATAGACTCAGGAGCATCTGAGCATATGACTAATGCCCCTACCTTTTTCAGTTCCTATCAGTTGTGCTCTGCCTCTACAGCAGATGGTTCACATATGCCCATTGCTGGGAAGGGGACAGTTAGAGTGACCAATGATATAATTGTCTTCTGTTTTACATGTCCCTAAACTTCATACCAACCTACTGTCTGTTAGTTCTTTGACAAAATATTTGAATTGTTCTGTGACCTTTCTTCCTGTTAATTGTGTTTTGCAGGATCTGGAGTCAAAGAAGATGATTGGGAGTGGTCATGAGGTGAATGGAGTCTACCTTCTAGATGAGATTCTGAGACATCAGGGCCATCATGTTAACAGCAGCAGTAGTAGTGGGTCAGAATCAGTGAACCAGATTATGCTTTGGCACAATCGCTTGGGACATCTTTCTTTTAGTTCTTTGAAATGTCTTTTCCCAAAGTTGTTTGACTCTGTTCAATTATCTACTTTGGAGTGTGAGAGTTGTCAATTAGGAAAGCATTGTAGACAGTCTTTTAAACCAAGTAATATAAGAAGTACTTCTGCTTTTAATATTGTTCAAACTGATGTATGAGGGCCATATCAAATCCCTTCAATGCGAGGATTCCGTTACTTTCTCTTGTTTGTGGATGATTACACACGATATTCTTGGATATATTTGATGAGATCACGTGATGAGGGTCCTAACTTAGTACAACAATTCCACTAGATGGTCCTCACACTATTTGGAGTGAGAACTAAGGCTTTTAGATCAGATAATGCCCAGAGAGTACTTTGAGAAGGACCTAACCATGTATCTCTTAGAATATGGTGTAGTTCATCAGAGCAGTTGTGCATATACACCGCAACAGAATGGCGTTGCTGAGAGGAAAAACAGACACATTGTAGAGGTGGCAAGGAGTCTTATGGTGTGTGCTTCAGTTCCTAAGTTCTGGGGAGATGCAATTCTTACAGTCGTACATGTGATTAACCGTGTTCCTTCACGGACTTTGGGATTTAAGGTGCCATTTAGCCTTCTTTTTCCAGATGGAAAGATATTTCATATACCTCTAAGGGTTTTTGGTTGTGTTTCTTTTGTTCACATTTTTGGCCCTCATCGCAAGAAATTGGATCCTAAGGCCAAGAAATGTTTTTTTCTTGGATATGCTCAAAACCAAAAGGGGTATTGCTGTTATGACCCAGTGTTGAGGAGTAGATTTGTCACTATGGATGTTACCTTTTTTGAATCCACATTCTTCTTCTCGAGTGGTTCTCCTCAAGGGGAGAATTTTGGGGAGAAGAACTCACAATTTGTTCCACTTCTTGTTTATGTGGTGCCTCCATCAGTTCAGCTAGCATCTACATCAATTCAGCCACCACCTGCACTTCAACCAGCACCTGCTCCTCCAGTTTCATTACCTGAGCCACTACGGGCAGCCTCACAGCAATATCAGCGCCGGAAGATGATGGTTGACTCCACACATCCTCAACCCACACCACTTTCTATTAGTCC
Source organism: Nelumbo lutea (assembly GCF_056320005.1). Classification (NCBI taxonomy): domain Eukaryota; kingdom Viridiplantae; phylum Streptophyta; class Magnoliopsida; order Proteales; family Nelumbonaceae; genus Nelumbo; species Nelumbo lutea. The sequence continues at coordinate 47,473,378 of NC_142688.1, forward strand.
TTCTAAAACTCCAGATTCGACAGATACAATTCCAGGTATTCCTCTTGAGCCTGAGCCGGTTATGTTTTTTGATGATAATGTTTTTGTCCCTAACACCATTGTTGCAATTGATCCCATTGACCTTGATCTTCCCATTGCACTTCGTAAGGGGAAGAAAAAGTGTACAGCCACTGCATTTCACACCATCTACAACGCCTTATCACCCTCCTACCGTGCTTTTCTTTCTTCCCTGGATTTTGTGTCTATACCCAGGAATATTACTGAGGCTCTCTCCAAACCTGAGTGGAAAACAGCCATGTGAGATGAGATGGATGCTTTGGTCAAAAACCAAACTTGGGAAATAGTTGATCTCCCCCTAGACAAGGAGACAGTCGGATGTCGATGGGTATTCACAGTGAAGTATAATGCCGATGGCAAGATAGAGAGATACAAGGCAAGACTGGTAGCAAAAGGGTATAGTTAGACATATGGTGTTGATTATCTGGAAACCTTTGCACCAGTATCTAAGATGAGTTTAGTTCGTATCATTTTATCTCTAGCAGCCACCTATTCATGGCCCTTGTTCCAACTTGATGTCAAAAATGCTTTCCTCAATGGTGACTTACAGGAGGAGGTATATATGGACATTCCAATAGGCTTTTATGAAAATGTTGGTAAAAGAAAGGTGCTAGACTCAGAAAATCTCTGTATGGACTGAAACAGGTTCAGAGGGGCACACATCCGTTTTGGATACACACAGACAGTCTGATCACACCCTCTTTGTGAAGTGGAGAGATGCTTTGGTGTCAATTCTAATTGTGTATGTGGATGATATAGTGGTGACAAGAAATGATCTAGAGGAGATTGATGATCTCAAAAAATCATTGCAGCAAGAATTTGAGATCAAAGATCTTGGTGAGCTCAAATACTTCTTAGGGATTGAAGTTGCAAGGTCCAAGCATAGGATCTTCATTTCACAGAGAAAGTATGTACTTGACCTACAACAAGAGACTAGGAAGCTGGGGACCAAACCAGCAGACACTCCTATTGATCCAAATCACAGAATTAATGGTGTGGATGGTGAATCGGTAAAGGATGTGGGGAGATATCAAAGAATGGTGGGCCGACTGCTGTATTTGTGTATGACACGACCAAATATTTCTTATACTGTCAATGTTGTGAGTCAGTACATGCATACACCTCGGGTTCAGCACTGGGAAGCTATTGAGAGAGTACTTGCATATCTGAAAAAGCACCCTGGCAGAGGCATTCTTTTCTCAAATCATGAGAATCTAAAGCTAGAATCCTAGACAGATGCAAACTGAGCAGGATGCTTAGATGACAGGAGGTCTACATCAGGAGTGTGTACCTTTGTAGGTGGAAACTTGATCTCCCGGAAGAGTAAGAAGCAAGCAGTTGTGGCATGGTCAAGTGCAAAGGCCGAGTATAGATCCATGGCTCATGGTGTCTCTGAACTTCTTTGGGTTAGATCTCTTTTGAGTGAGATTGTGGTGAAAGCAAAGGAACCTATGATGTTATACTATGACAATCAGGCTGCAATCAATATTGCCCATAATCCAATTCAGCATGATAGGACAAAACACATTGAAGTTGATATACACTTTGTAAGAGAAAGGGTAACAACCGGAGAAGTTTGTTTGCCATATGTCTCTTCAGAGCTGCAACTGGCTGATGTTCTCACTAAAGGGGTGGCAAGGAACAAGCTTGAACATGATCTGCGCAAGTTGGGAATGTGTGACATTTACTCCCAGCTTGAGGGGGAGTGTTGAAGATTAATTAGTTTTATGATGTTTTTCTGAGTAGATGTTTTATGTTAGTTGTTAGATAGGAGGTGGGGACCACAGTAGTTATGTGAGTCCAATTTTTTTTTTTGAGTGTTATATATGCTGTTTTATGTTTTGCCGCCCTATAAGGGCATAGTTGTCTTTGTACTGTTCTATTATTTTAGTATAAATAACAAGTGAAGGGAGCGGCCAGATTATTGTTCTCTTTTCTTTTCAACTTCTCTTCTTCTCTTCTTCTCCTTCTCTCTTCCTTCTCTCTTCAAGAAACTACTTTCTTTCATATTTTTTAATTCAACAGATTCCTACTATAAATAAAGAAGAAAATTTATTAATGAAACAAAAAAAGGAGGATACAAACGGGTGATAAGACATCACCCAACCCAGGAAAAACAACATCAGCTTAACCCCTTACACCTAAAATATCAGCCCTGAAAAATCAATTACATTTTGAGATACCCACCCCAACCAAAGCTGAAAACCTGAGTAAACATAACATCCCCTTCCATTAAAACTCACACAAGCATGCAAAACTGATCACTCCCACCTAAACCTTTATCTCAACCTTAAAACAAAAACACCTAGACTGAACCCAGAAACCTATTCAACGGGTAAAACATCATGCTTTACCCATTTCCTCATTGCCTCCAATGTCTGAAACCAAACTTTCTTTTCTTATCTGAAAGGTTTTCTTCGTCTTCTTCCCCTTCTTCTTTGGAACCACCCCAAAAACTCCCAGCTTTAATCTGGCAAAAACTTTTGAAACTTGCACTTGTAACAGATTACTTCTTAAGGTACATGGTCTTCTCTGCATCCTACCAAACCATCTTAGTCTACTTTCCCTCATTTTATCACCAATTGAAGCTATTCCTAAGTTCCTTCTAACAAGTTCAAGTTCACCTCTGACCTGCCCTTTCTATATGAGAATGTTTGTGTATAATTCAAAATCAAAAGCAAAAAACATGGAAAAAATTAAATCAAATAAGTGTAATACAATAAAAGATCAACCAAATATCACTCATGTTTAATGCATTCTTATATAAAAAGTTTTGTGTAAAAAAGTTGGCACATTTTAAATAGCCTATCTTGAAGGTCCTTTCACTGAGATGGAAATTAAAGAAGCAATTAATAAGATGGAGGCTGAGAAATCTCCTGGGCCGATGGTGTGACAAACCTGTTCTATGTGAAGTGCTGGGAGTTCATCAAGCAAGAAGGGCTGAATGTATTCCAGACTTTCCATAGTAGTGCCTCCTTGCAGAGAAGTCTAAATGCCACATTTATTTCTCTCATTCCTAAAGTGTCCGGGGCTGTAAACATCAAGGACTTCAGACCTATTAGTCTTCTCAATATCTTCTACAAGATTCTAGCTAAAGTGCTGGCTGAGAGGATGAAAAAGGTCATGTCTAGTGTGATATCCGAAAATCAAAGTTCCTTTGTTCCTGGGAGACAGATGTTGGGCAGTTGCTTATTGCAAACGAGCTCATTGACTCTAGGAGAAGAGCTGGAACTCCAGGCCTGATTTACAAATTGGATATTGAGAAATCTTATGACCATGTGAACCGGAGATGTCTGAATTTTGTGCTTGCAAAAAGGAATTTTGGGCAAAAATGGAGGAACTGGATGTAAGTTTATGTTACTTCGTTGGTCAATGGACAAGTTACAGGCTTCTTTGAGAGCTCGAGGGGTATTAGACAAGGGGATCCTCTTTCTCCCTTGCTCTTTATACTCTTTATATGTCTTATGGAGGTGCTGTTTCAGTTCAGTAAGGTGGTTGTTTCTGATGGTCAGTGGGAAGGATTTGAAATCAACCTGGGAGGGGGGAGAAGGTGCACATGCTACAGTTTGTGGATGACACTTTGTGTTTTATTGATGCTTCGCGGGACCAGTTGGAGAGTATGCTTGGGATCCTAAGCTGGTTTGAAGTGGTATCTGGGCTCAAAGTTAACTTGGGGAAGAGTGTTTTATTTCCAGTGGGTCAAGTTGACTGTTTGCATGAGTTGGCAGAGTTTCTTGCCTGCCAAGTGGATCATCTTCCTGGGAGGTATTTAGGGCTCCCTTTTGGGGTCAAGTGTACCACAAGTGCTACCTGGGACCCAATGGTAGAACAGGTGGAAAAAAAACTAGCATCCTGGAAAGCGAAGTATCTTTCCTCGGGGGGTAGAGTTACTCTTCTAAAAAGTACTCTTTCTAACCTTCCCACTTATTTCTTATCTCTCTTTCCCATCCCTTCTAAAATAGCAAGGAAGTTGGAGTCCCTTCAGAGGAATTTTCTGTGGAGAGGCTGGGAGGAAGAAAGAAAAATCCACCTTGTTAACTGGGACCAGGTTTGCCTCCCTGTGGAGGATGGAGGCTTGGGAATAAGGATATTGAAGGTTTTTAATTCTTCTCTTCTCAGAAAATGGCTTTGGAGGTTTGGTGTGGAGAGGGCTGCCTGGTGGAGGACCTTAATGCATCTAAATATGGGGTGGACTAGGGTAATTGGAAATCCCTGGATCCTTTTCAGAGCTGGGGGTGCTCTCTTTGAAAGGAATTATGAAATACTTTCTGGTTTTCTCTGAAGGCCTAACTCTCAAGATTGGTAGGGGAGATAGGTTGAAATTTTGGAAGGACTCCTGGTATTTAGACATTCCCCTAGCTGAAGCTTATCCTCTACTTTTTCAATGTGCCCGCAGCCCTGAAGTCTCAGTTGCTGATTCTTATGAGGTGGTCGGGGAACCAATCTCTGGGTGCCCCCTCTTCAGATGAAACCTTTTTGATTGAGAGATGGATCAGCTGTTAGATCTGCAACTGTTACAGAAGCAATCTATTTTGGTTAATCTGGAGGATAAATGGAGGTGGTGATGGAGTTTTTACTGTTAAATCCTTGGCTTCAAAACTGAGTAGACTAAACACTTCTGATTTCACAAGTAAGCAGGTGTGGAACACTGTCAGTCCATCTAAACATAATTTTCTGTGTGGGTGATGACCCTTAATAAGTGTGTGTCAAGGACTAATATGGTTAGGAGAGGGGTCCAGGTTTCAGATCTAAATTGTGGCTTATGTGGGCTGTTGCCAGAGACAGCTGATCACCTGGGCTTCCACTGCTCGACCTCGGTAAGAATTTGGGAGCACTTTCTCAAGGTGGCTGGGGGCCTGGGGTCTGTTGGGTCATGCCTGGCTCTATTAAAGATCTTTTATGCTGCTGGAAACTACCTGGCCTGAAGAGGAAGGGTAATCTGATCTGGAGAACCATCCCTGTGGCTGTTTTAGTGACCTTATGGACTGAAAGAAACAATAGGATTTTCTGCAACAAAGTGAGAAGACCGAAGGACTAAATTCAGACTGCTGTGTCTAAATTTGTTTCCTGGTCATCTGTCTCCCGAGTTTAAATCTCAGAATGTATTTCAGCTGCTTTGTACTCAGTCTATTTGGAGTCAGTAATTTTCCCTCTTACAAGATGTGGGGCTCCAGGAAGGAGTTGTAACTTTGTCTTGTTTATCAAAAACATCTTTACCTTACCTTCTCAAACAAAAACATGTAAAATATAAACATATTTTAAAATTTCCAGGGTTGGGAGGTGAAGAGTGAAGCCAACTTATTACATTGCTTCATTACAGTTTGACACTCAACTGAACACAGAAAGGGAAGACAGGAGAATTTAGATTTGGTAGATAATGGGTACTTCTCTGTTAAACTCTTCGCCAAGATCCTTGAAGAAAACCAGAACGACTCTTTTCCAGATAAAGCAGAGAGAATATACGTTCCATCAAAAGTTTCTTTTCTAATTTGGACAGCTGTACTAGGCAGCTGTGTAACAAGGGATAGTCTTAACTCTTATCCCAATTTCATACATTGTCCGGTTATACATAGAATTTGGTCTCATCTCACTTCTTTAAAGTCTTGAAAATGTGCTGGACAGCCCCTAAATCTGTCAAAGCATTCTTGGAAGCTTGGTGTGTGAATAAACAAGAAAGGAAGAATTGCTTGGATAGCCATTCTAACTGCAATCATGTGGTTTTATATGGACAGAGAGAAATAGAAGAATATTTGAAAATGAGAGCTCAGAAGAAGACGCTTTATTACAGAATGTATTAGGCAGGCCACAGGCTAGGTCCTGGACATCTATGGAGGAGTTCAGGCAATCTTCAGTTTATCTGTTTTTTCACCCAAACAGAGTTGGTTTCATGGTAACTGAGGACCATTCCGATGTTGTACCATTTGATTTGTATTCTTTTTTTTTTCTTTTTTTCTTTGAGGGGCTACACAACAGGGGGTAGCCCATTCCCCATCCCCTAAAACCCCCTCATCCCTGGTGGCAACAGGATTTGATCCAAGGTCTCTGCTACAACAAAGCCAAGATCCTACCCGGGCCACCAACCAGTTGATATTTGATTTGTATTCAAATGTTACTGGAAAGAGTATACAATGATTCACTGTTTATCATGCATTGTACTTAGCTTCCACTAATAAACATTACTTTACCTTATTCAAAAATTAAATATGTTTTTAATTCCCAATTTTTTGGTCATGTATTTTTCAAAAATAAAATTTTTTTGTCTTATATGTTTTTCTCAAATTATTTGTACATTTTTCCATATATTTGAAAAAACACAATTTGGGACATTTACTTAAAAAAAGTCAACACGTGTATAATATTTTATATGAACTTGCATACTATGTGCACATGGGCATGGTGTTGGGTTTGGGCTCTTGTATGGGTCTGTATATGGGCCTGACTTTGGGTATGATCTTGGGCTTGAGCTTGACAATTGAATGGTTTAGAGGCCCAAACAAAAACCTGATTAGTGGATCGTTTAAGGACTGGTTTATGAATATAAACCCAACTTTATTAGGAGTTAAGGTATTGGTATGCCCCTGCATCAATATGGAAGATAACAAAAAGTAATCAGCATACTTATCAAGCAATCTTTCCACAATGTCCTCCTGTTGGGTCATCCTCTGCTTCATTTGACTACACAGCCTTAGACCTAAGGCCAGCAGATTCATCTAATAATTTAGCTAAAACAGAATCAGATAGCCAAAGTTATATACTTGACCAGTAGTTTTTGGAAAAAAAAAAAAGGACAAACGTCAACATAAAATACGGCATCTTACCAGGAAGAATATGAACAAAGCACAATTCTCTGAAACATCAATGAGTGGTCCAGACCCTAGGGCATATGAAAGGGAGTCATTAAGCTCTCCAAGGTAGTAGAAAATCTACTTTAAACAGAAGTTGATGTAAAGAAAAGATGAATGGCAATTAAAAATATTTAGGTAGTTTTACATAGCAATGGTTGAAAGTGATAACAAAATATAAACTTCCCATTCCCTCTTTCTTTTGATTTGTACCATTCTAAAGCACTGTCCCAACACCAGTGATGTTACGGAACTGATATTTTGTCAAGACAAGTCAATCACAGACTATTGCTCGTTGGTATTACTGATTAGTTAAAACTTGTATGATGTAAATACTAAAACATTACTTTCCCTACTTTTTCCTTCAAACCAAACACAACCTTAACAAAATGTCTTGGATCACAAGAGTTACAGACACAAATATCCAGTTCAATATATCCATTTCACAATTAATATATGGTCATCTTAGCAAAGGGTTTAAAATCGTTTGACTTATGAATTCTAAAAAATTACTGTTATACCATTTCCACACTTCAAAAGTGATGTTGCTTATTAGCCTTGTTGAATTTGACTTCCTCAACCTCTTATCATTTCATTGCTATGCCACCTCATCAGTCAAGTGTACAGGTGTGACAGGTGCCTGGCTACATACACAAAAATGTTAGTTCGTTGTCAGCCCCATGTTAGCAGTTGGGGGAGGACAATAATGGAGGCAGCTAGGTTGGATTGTCTCTTAACTATGCTCTCTTGTTGAGATTCTCAAAATCTACCCCTCAGGTGAAATTCTTGAATTATACCAGTATACAGGTATTACAATATTAGTAAATATCGTAGTAACAGCAGTGGTGCAATCGAGAATGATGGTCAAGAGATGCCTCAAGCTAACCACTTTCAGTACCTTAGATCAAATATACATCATGAGGGAGAAATTAAAGAGAATGTTGCTCATAGAATTAGAGCAAAGTGGTTGATTGGAAAGGTGCCCAAATGTGTTGTGTGATCAGCACATACCAATGAGACTAACAAGAAAAATTCTAGAGAACAGTTGTAAGACCAGCAATTGCTACATGGGATGGAGTTCTGGGAAGTCAAGAAACATATTCAAAAACTGAATGCAACTGAAATGAGGATGTTGGGAAGGATGAGTGACAAGACTAGAAAGGAAAGAATTAGAAATGAGCACATCAAAGAGGATATAGAAGTATGTCCAATTAATGACGAGACGAGGAAGTGTAAAATGAAAGAGTTTGGTCATGTACATTGATGGCCAATGGCCAAACAATTGGGGATTATATTGGTACAACTGTGCAAGTAAAAGGCTCAAAAAGAGCATGGGAAGACAAAAAGAAAACATGGTATGAAGTGGTAAAAAATGATTTAAGAATTTATGATTTGAAAGAGAACATGGATCTTGATAAAGCACAATGGTGGGACAAGATTCTTGTAGCCAGCCCCAAATAGTTGGGGTTAAGGCTGAGTTTAGTTGAGGTTGGTCCTTTTGAGTCATACCTTGCAATAATCGTGTATTTTCTTAACTACTCAGGTTTGTTTTCCAAGTTAAGAGAAGAACCACGAAAGTTAGGAATATAATTTTTGAGAAAAGGGAAATTTCATTACATCAAAGCAAGGTTCAAAATATTGATACACCCCAATATGCTGGAAGGGGTGTATCGATACATTGAACCTTGCACTTTTCTTTTTAGTTCCTTTCTTTCAAATTTCCAAAGGGAACCAATTTTATGTTATTTAATTATTAAAAGAAGATTTTCTTAAAATGCCTTAAAATAGGTGTATCAGTCAGCAAAAGATACCATACAATCCCGATACGGGGCATATTGAACCAAAACTTTGAACTTGGATCAAAGGGGGGGTGTACATGAGATGATGTACAAAAGGGCTTAGCAGCAAAAATAAAAGCCCACTTAATCAAATGATAATTTGTTTGCACTATACAAAAGATCCCCTGCCAGCCCTGATTTAGTTAGAGAATCTGCAATCTGATTTAGATCTCTTACTCTAAACCCGCAATTTATTGTAGCTTTAATATCTGTTATTTCATAAAGAAGGTGAGAAAACCCCCAAGGCTCAGTCCCATAGGTTAATCCAACCAATAACAATCTTGGAGTCACTTTCTATTGCAATGGGATCAACTTGCATAAATTTTTTTGGAAGCCCTTCAGAAGAGATTTTAACACTGCCTAAGGAACATCAGCCATAAAGATAGGGCCACTAAACACCCATTCAAGCTACCATATGGACCTAAAATGCCACCCCCAAAGCCAGCACCATGCAGGTTCTCTCAAGATATACTTAGACTACCATCAATGTGCAGAACAAAGGTGTTGGGGGACCTTGGAGAAAGAGGCAGGCTGGTCTGAAGAGCAGAAGGGAAGGATTGCAAAGTCTCCAAGAGATTCCCATCTGGGCCAGCAAAACCAAGGTTCAAAATTCTGATATGATGCGCCCCGTATCAGGCATATTGTATCGTATCTTTTGCTGACTGATACGCCTATTTTAAGGAATTTTAAGAAAAAATTTTTTAATAACTAAATAACATAAAAAATCGCCCCTTTGAAATTTTGAAAAAAAAAAACTAAATAAATAATATGTGCAAGGTTCAAAATATCGATACACCCCATCCAGCATATCAGGGTATCGAAATTTTGAACCTTGAGCAGAACTGAAGCCACTGAAGAACTTATGAGTCAGCATCCAGGAACTGATCAAGATCAGAGCACATCTTCTCAGGTTTTCTATGGAGGTGTATTAATTCTCAAATATTCTTATGTTCCATTCTTCCCAAATGCACCACATGACCACATGAATTACTGCCTTCAAGTAGAGTAGAGGCTGCCTCTTTTACCAAGCTTGCTGCTTTTGCATTGGTAAATAAAACCACAAACAAAACTTGGAGGAGCCCAGTGAAAGCTTCCATCAGATCCTTAAAATGTTGTCATGAGGGGAAATCATAGATGCCCCTTTCTTTTCCTCTGAATATGGTCTTATGTGTTTATCTTGCCACAAGCTGCTTTCCATATGAAGGCAATTCTCAGAGGGACCAAAGAGAGCCAGATCTTTCGGTTCAGAAAAAGAGTAGGAAGCAGAGCCAGCAATCAGCCCTTGGAAGTAGGATTTGGTCGTAAAAATTTCATTAGAGGTGAGGGACCAAATTATCTTATCAGGATGGGAAGGTGAGAGATAGACATTAGAGACTAGGGAAGTTAGGAAGAAATTTTCCAATTCAGTTTCTATAAGAGCCCTATGGAAATTTAAGTTATAGTCTAGACCATGTCTATCTCTAATGAGGGTTGAGAAGACCAAGGCCTATTTATCTAGGACGAGGAAAAGGTTAGCGTAAGACACACTGAAAGGTTGATTCCCCGACCACCAATGAGTCCAGAATTTGATTAGATTGCCATCTCCTGGACTGAATCTAAGGAAGGAGGAGAAAAGTGACTACGTAAAGGCTATATCTTTCCAAGGATTGGCTGAAGAGAACCTATTGAGATGTTGGGTGTTGCTCCCACCCAATCTGTTATTCCCATAATTACTGCAAATCACAGAAACCCAAACCTCAAAGAGAATTTTGGTTGTTCTTGAATTGCCAATAGCAACTTACCAAGGACAGCAGTAATACTTCTCAGAACTATGACCCAACCCCAGTCCTCCCTAATTCTTGGTCCTACAAACCACCTTCTAATTAACCAAATGTACCTCTTCTCTCCTCCTCCTGAAAGAACTCACCTAGTGGGATGAAAGAAGTGGTTTATTCTATATTTTGTAGCAGTACTTTAAATGATATTTATAATGTATACAGGCAGTTGTTACAAGATCGGTTATACGAGGATGAGTATACAATTCAAAGATGGAAGTTAATGCTGAGGTGGACTCTCTTTGGTGAGACGAATTCATTGACATTAACTGGTGCTTGAACATCTCTAACACCCCCCTTCAAGGTGAAGGTGGGGTAGCCAACATTTGGCTTGCCACAAAGCCAAGCAAAATAGGGAACACCAAGAAGCTTTGTAAAAATGTTAGTGACTTGGTCCTTGGTGTATACGAATTTGATGACAAGAAGCTTTTGTTGGACATGCTCTCTAACAAAATGCACATCGACCTCAGTGTTTGTTACGTGCACGAAAAACCAGATTAGACCTAAGGTAGGTGGCTCCTATGTTGTCATACCATAATACTGGAGCAGACGAATGGGGATGTGCAACTCTTGAAACAGACGAAGCCAAAAGAGTTCAGCAGCGACACAAGCAATACTCTTGTATTTTGCTTCTGTGCTTGAATGTGAGATAGTAACCTGTTTACGACTAGACCATGAGATGAGATTGGAACCCATATAGATACAAAACCAGCCATGAGATTTGTGGTCATCAGGGCAACTTGCCCAGTCTGCATTTGTGAAGGCACTCAAAGAAAATGAGCGAGTGTGATTAATAGTTAATCCAAAATCAATGGCATGTTTGAGGTATCGTAAAATCCTTTTCACATAACTCCAATAGTGGTGGTCGGAGAATGCATATATTGATAGACTTTGTTGACAGCATAAGAAAGTTCAAGGCAAGTTAAAAGAACATATTGAAGAGCTCCAACAGTCTTGTGATATTCTCGTGGGTCAAGCAAAGGGTCACTGTCTTAATGGAGTATATACTGGTTTCGCTACATCCAAACGAAGATCAGTTTGTAGATCTGAAACATATTTTCGCTGTGACAAGAATAAACCAGATGGTGTGGGCAAGACTTAAGGCTCAAGAAGTAACTAAATGGTCCAAGATCACGAACAATAAAGGAGACCAGAGAGTGAATGACAGCATCAACAGCAGCTTTGGAAGAGCCTGTAATATTATAATGTCATCAATATAAGTTAACACATAGAGAGAGATGCCTTGTGAGTGCTTGTAAAACAGAGATGAATCTGACTAAGAGTTGGAAAGATCATATGAGAGAAAAACAGATGATAATTTGTGAAACAAAGCCAGAGGGGCTTGCTTAATCCTGTACAAGGATTTCCATAGGAGACATACTGCAATATGGGTTTTGAGAGTGAACAAAGCCAAGGGGTTGACTTATATAAACGGTTTCTTGCAAGTCACCATGCAAGAAGGTGTTTTGAATGTCAACCTGTCGAAGAGACCAGCCAGATGAGATTGCCAAGGAAAGAATAACACAGATGGTTGTGGGTTTAATAACAGGACTAAAGGTGTCCTAGTAATCAATCCCTTCATGCTGGTTATAGCTCTTTGCAACCAAACGGGCTTTATACTGATCAATGGATCATCTGCCTTTCTTTTGATTTGGAAGACCCATTGCAACCAATGGGTTTGTCATTAGGTCGAGCGAGGTCCAAAACCCAAGTACCATTCTTGACTAAAGCATTGAATTTTGATGCCATAGCTTCCCACCAAAGTGGATCCTTATTGCCTTGACAAAATAGCTAGGTTGTGGACCTTGTTGAAGAGGATATTTGATACTAGCATAGGTATTGGGATTGAAAATGCTGCTTTTGGACCTAGTAGTCATCGAGCGAGTATTTAAAGAGGCTGATGGCCCAATAGGTGAGACAGGTAATGGTCCAATTGAAGGAGCAGCATTGATGGTGGACATGAGTTGATTTGACAGTTCTGAAATGGGCTGGGTTGAGGGCTGAAAAACAACTGACTGTGAGTGGGTACAAATAGGGCTGTTAGAAGTGACAGAAGCTGGTGAGTCCAATTGATAGGATCCTGGACCAGCACAATAGTATGCAGACAACAACCAAAGCCCAGGCCCCTGATATGATCCAGAAATTTGACACACAATTCACAGACTTACAGCAGCGTTCACACACTCGAACATCAACAAAAGAAACTAGTATTCATTCAGCAGAAAACATTAACAGTTGGTCGGTTCTTCGAGAGACCGCCGGCTCTCCCAAACACTCACAATATTCTTTACTCAAAGAAAACATACCACCCCCATCCCCCAAAGCCCCTTCTTATACTCTACTGATAGCATAACTGACTCCCTCTATAAATGCCCAGCTGGCCCAGTTATAAATGCCCAAAAACTCTTCTTATTCATAACTGACATAGCTATAAATGCCCCAAGATTCTCCTTATTCCCTCAAGCTATAATTGCCCTCATGTGATTAATTGTTCAATTATTTCCCCCCCTTAGCTGATTGTTGACCTTTCCTCTTCCTGGCATTAATTGGGGCCTATCATTACCCGCCGCCCAAAGTCTAACCTTGTCCTCAAGGTTAAAATGAGGAAAGTGGTCTCGAAGTAAGTCAAAAGGCTCCCAAGAATCTTCAAAATCAGGCAGGCCCAGCCAATGAATTAGAACTCCCAAACCAGTAGCTCCAGGCATAGTGGATGGGCGGACACCACGTACCGATATGTCCCTGCACAGGCCAAGCAGCAGCATCGCCCAATGCACAGATGGTGTGTCTGCTTTGTCACCTCTTGAAGCATGTCTATTTCCTCCAGTTTCGCGTTTCCAACCTTCAGCCCTCTCCATGATCCTCCACAGCCATCCTGTCCCCTCCCTACATGGTGTGTACTGCCCCCAGCTTTCAGGCTTGTAGCAGTAAGAGAGCCTAGCAATCACATCCACAATATCAGCTGACTCGTCCATCATAATTACAGCAGCTGTCCCTAAACCCGTTTGGACAGTCTGGAGTGCATCAAAATCCATCAACACATCATCATATATGTGCTTTGGAATCAGTGGAACAGAAGAACCCCCTGGTATCACTGCAAGCAAATTATCCCATCCACCTCTAACTCCTCCACAGTGCCTCTCTATCAGCTCCTTCAATGGAATACTCATCTCCTCTTCATTTGTACAAGACTTATTCACGTGGCCTGAGACACAGAATAGTTTTGTCCCAGAATTGTTCTTCCTGCCAAAACTAGCAAACCATTCAGGACCACACCTTAACATGGTGGGGGAAACAGCCACAGTTTCAACATTTGTAACAGTTGTTGGACATCCATATAGTCCTGCCTTAGCTGGAAAAGGAGGATTCAACCTTGGTTTTCCTTGTTTTCCTTCAAGGCTTTCCAACAATGCCGTCTCTTCTCCACAAATGTAAGCATCAGCCCCATAGTTGATATGAACATCAAAATCATATCCAGCTGGAAAACCCCTGTTATGTCCCTCATGTTGTAAGTTACGTATCATAGCATGCAAAGATACCTGAGAAGAACAAAGAGAAGGATCGCCCTGTAATTTCACCTGGACACCTCCCAAATTGAGCTTCATAGACATGTTGCCCCAATTCATCACTGAGTCCCCGAGGGATGCTAACCAAGGAAAACCAAGAATGACATCCGTAGAGCCCAACTTTAAAGGAAAGAAATCAGCAATGACATCCAATTCGGGTAAGTTGAGGCAAACCTGACGGCAGACTCCGGAAGTTCTCACCTCCTCACCATTTTCCATCTGAACCCCAAATTCGTGTGTAGGGGTGCGGGGTAATTTCAATTCTTCCACTAAAGTTTTGGAGATAAAGTTGTGGGATGCACTTGAGTCTACCAATATGGCCACCTCACGTGACAAAATGCGTCCACGTACCTTAAGGGAATTTGCCGCACACAACCCGACAAGAGACGAAACACAAAGCGCGGCTGATTCTGGAGCCGGAGCAATTTCAGTGTCCCCGGAAGTGCAGTCCAAATTAGACGCATCAGATTTCCTCCACATCATCTTGAACCCATAAAACCTGAAGTGATTTCTGAGCACAACGGTGTCCCGGGCTGTATTTCTTGTCACAACGGAAGCATAGACCTTTCGCACGTTTCTGCTACATCTCTTTATCGGTCATCTTTTTGAAACCAGGAGGTGGGGCCTTAATAATAGGGGCTGATGAAGAAGAAGGGATTGCGGCACGTGCAGATCGGGTGACAGCAGGAGTAGTCACTTGCGAAACCCGTGAGTTAAAGTGGGTTCCAGAGAGGGACATTATGGGCCCACGAGGAAATGAACCTGATTGATAAGCCCATAAGGCCTGATTCTTCTCCTCAATTTTCTGGGTTGCAACCATTTTTCTAATCAGCCCAACAGGTTCCATCTGTCGGAGTTCGGCCTGGATATCTGGGTGCAACCCATTAACAGAGGCTGCTTCAAGGACTGATTCTGGCAGGTCACGTAAGGGTGCGGAGAGCACCTCGAATTGGCGACGATATTCCTTAACAGTAGAAGACTGATGTAACGAGAAGAGCTGCTCCTGTAAATTACCTTCCTGGGTCAATCGAAAACGTTCAAGGAGGAGTTCCTTGAATTCTGCCCAACTCCGAAAAGGTCGCCGACCATCCTCCCAATAATACCACGCCAAAGCATCACCCTCTAAACAGACCACGGCCGCCCGCTGTCGTTCCGCCGGAAGCAAGCCATTAATCTCAAAATAGCGCTCTGCACGAAAAAGCCAGTCGTCTAGATTTTCCCCATCAAAAATAGGCAACTCCAACTTCCGAAGAAGTGGATCAGAAGTATGTTCCGGCACTGACATTGAAGAAGATGTCAGGAAAGCTGCACTCTTCCCTTTGTCAGCCACACGACTTGATGCGGCTACAGGAGGAGCAATGTTAGATGTAGACAAAGGAGCTGAAAAGGTCTGTTGCTGAAGCAACAGATCAAAACGTCTTACCAGGTCTTGAACGCCTCCTTCCAGGGATGAGATCTTCGAAAGTCCTGCTGCTATCTTTTCTGGATCGAGTCGTTGAATCTCATCACGTAAGCCATCCACTTCAGAATGCAGAGAAGTCAAGCGTTCTTCGAAACCCTCCACCTACGATGCCACTTCCTTAGCTGTCACCATGGCCAAGGAAAGACACGCTCTGATACCACTAATATGACCCAGAAATTTGACACGCAATTCACAGACATACAGCAGCGTTCACACACTCGAACATCAACAAAAGAAACTAGTATTCATTCAGCAGAAAACATTAACAGTTGGTCGGTTCTTCGAGAGACCGCCGGCTCTCCCAAATACACACAATATTCTTTACTCAAAGAAAACATACCACCCCCATCCCCCAAAGTCCCTTCTTATACTCTACTGATAGCATAACTGACTCCCTCTATAAATGCCCAGCTGGCCTAGTTATTAATGCCCAAAAACTCTTCTTATTCATAACTGATATAGCTATAAATGCCCCAAGACTCTCCTTATTCCCTCCAGCTATAGTTGCCCTCATGTGATTAATTGTTCAATTATCCCCCCTCCCCCCTAGCTGATTGTTGACCTTTCCTCTTCCTGGCATTAGTTGGGGCCTATCAGCCCCACAACCTCAAAATCTGATCACCGACGGCAGCAGCTCAGGAAGAGTATCCCATGTAGTTCAGCCCATCAAGTTCGTCTACACCAAGAGGTCACATCAGCATAACAAACTCAACAATCCCATGTGCATGGAGGGAGCTTGACATTAACCTGTTTTGATTCAATATAAATAGCATGAGAAACCCTACGAGTGCATGAAAAATATCTGAATCACTTTTTCTTCTTCAACCTCTCTTCTTCTTCTTCTCTCTACTATTCCATTTCAGGAGGAAGAGCTCCCTTGAAGAAGCTCACTAGAAGTGTTCTTATCAATTGGTATCAGAGCCAACAATCCAGGATGCCTAGCACCCAAGCTAGCTCATTGGAAGAAAGGATGGATAGTGTTGAGAATGTGTATTTGGCTTTAGGGGTATTGTTGTCTTTTCTTATTATTTGTATTTTGGGCACCCTTATAGGGACATGACTATAATTTCAGATTTAACATATAATGGAATATTCTGGGTGTGAATAGCAACACCCCACTCTCTCCCGTAACTCCTCCTTCTTACACTCAACAACTTGGTATCAGAGCAGGAAGAAGTCTTTCCTCTGCCAACTCCCAAACTCACCAAGACCTGCTGATGTCAGACCTCCGCTGGATGACTTCAGTTGTCCGTACAGAAATAGGCGGCAACCCTCGAATCTGATATACTCTGGTTCGCCCTGGTTCTAGGGTTATTGTGGTATGGCTCTTATCTTCATTTGATGTGTCTATGATTTTTCCTGGATTTTACAATCAAAAATTACAGAAAAATACCGGTTTGATGTTGGATTTTTTTCTTCCTTGTCTGAGTTCAATGCATGCTTGAAACTTGTTGGCTTTGGTTTATTTGGCATCACTAAAGGTATGGGAAGTGGTTCCACATCCTTATAACCTCTAATCTTTCTACGAAAGGTCTTTTTTCCTTCCTATATTGCCGTCAGTTCAGTTTTGGGCCTCCCATTGAATTCCAGGCGAGTGTTTCCCATCTTTTTGTGGGTCTTTTGTGTGTTGGTTGGTGGTTGTAGTGCTGAAGAACTGTTAAAAGGCCTACCCAACTCAAATGGATGTGCCTAAGGAGTTACAAACTGCTTCCTGAGTGCTGCCGGATAATGTCGATGTCTCCAATGGTATTATAACCACTGTAAAACTTGATGGAACCAACTTCCTAGAGTGGTCTCAATCAGCCAAGCTTACTATTATAGGTAGGGGTAAGCTGGGATTTATTACTGGTACAGAGGAGAAGCCAAAAGCTAATGACCCCAAACTTGCTAGATCGAAACAGGATAATTCCTTGGTTATGTCATGGCTGGTGTGTTCAATGCAGCCACATATTGCCCTCGATTATATGTTCCTCTCCACTGCCAAGGATATTTGGGATTGTGTTACAGCCACATACTCTCGAGCAAAAAATACAGCCCAAGTCTATCAACTCCAAAGAGAAGCTTGTAATATACATCAGGGGGAGAGGACTATAGCCATGTACTTCTCTTCTTTGCAGTCTCTATGGGAAGAAATGGATCATTTGGAGAACTTGGAAAGGAAGAACCCTGAGGACGGTGAACAGTATTGGAAGTATATTGAGAAGAACCAAGCGTTTGACTTCTTGGCTGGATTGAATGGTGAGTACGATTTTACTCGACAACACACTTTGAGTGCAGATATTGTTTCCCTTGCTACTGCATACTCCTTAGTGCAGGGAGAGGAAAGTAGAAGGGTTGCTATGATGCAGACCTCAGTGATGGATCATTCTGTCTACATGTCTTCAAGGTCCAAGTCGAGTACAAACAAACAGGGTACTAATGAAAAGCATGATGATGTGGTATGTGATTACTGCAAGAGGCCGAGACATACAAAGGATAGGTGTTGGAAATTGAATCCACATTTGAAGCCTGACAAGTTTAAAACCGCAAAGAAGGGTAATGCTCATCTTTCTACTATTGGAGCTGATTGCCCTCCTAATGTACAAGCTCCCATACACGATTCCTCTGGTGTGATGGAGAAGCTCAAGATTCTATTGACTCAGCTTGAGAAGAATAGGCTCTCTACCTCTACTAGTATTAGTAATCCTTCTAGTACTTTCACAAAAATAGGCGGTGCACTTACTTGTCAATCTTCTCCTACTAGCTCCTGGATTGTGGACTCTAGAGCTATGAGCTAGTGCACATATGATTGGTATGTCTTCCCACTTCACCTCTTATAAGTTGGCTCCAAGGGAAGGGAAAATCACTGTAGCTAATGGATCTCAGACCCCTATCTCTAGTCTAGGGGAGGTTAAGCTTACTCGTGATCTTTCCCTGAGCTCTGTCCTTCATGTCCCCCACTTGTACAAGAATCTTTAATCTGTTACCAAATCTCATAACTGTTCAATGACCTTTTTCCCTTCTCATTGTGTTTTTCAGAACCTGAGAACGGGGAGGACGATTGGAGCTGGACATGAAGCTGATGGAGTTTACCTTTTTTATCAAACCTCTGAGCAAGGATTATTGTGCCAAACTGAGTCATATCATGATGAAAATTTGAGTTTTTTGAAGTTGGGGAATTGTTGCCTAGGTCATGTGTCTTTTAAGTCCATTAAATTTTCGTTTCCAAACTTATGTCAGTCTAAGTCTAGTTTGGGTATGCAATGTGAAGTTTGTCATCTCTCAAAACAATGTAGAACTATATATCCTGCAAGTAATAGGAGTGATGTTGCTTTCAACTTGATACACTGATGTTTGGGGCCCATACTCTATTCCATGTATGGGCGGCTATAATTATTTTATATTGTTCATTGATGACTACTCTAGATATACTTGGCTTTACCTAATGAAAAGTAGAGATGAGGTCCTTTCCATTGTTCAAAACTTCTTCAAGATTGTGGAAACACAATTTGAAAGGCACATCAAGATAATACGGTTTGACAATGCTAAGGAGTATTTTAAAAAGCATCTACAATTATTCCTTGAAGGAAAGGGAGCAATTCATCAAAGTTCATGTTCTCATATTCCGCAACAGAATGGTGTAGCAGAGGAAAAAAACAGACATGTTGTTGAGGTGACAAGAGGCCTTCTCTTCCAAATGAATGTACCAACTCGATTCTGGGGAGATGCAATTGAAGCAGCAATGTATCTCATTAATAGACTTCCTTCACGATCCATTTCTCTTCAATCACCTCATCAACTTTTGTTTCCTAAGGATCTTATTTTCATTTTGCCTCTCAGAGTCTTTGGTTGTAGTTGCTTTGTTCATGACATGAGTCCTTCTCGCCTGAAACTTGACCCTAAATCTATCAAATGCATATTTTTTGGCTACTCTCTAGTCCAAAAGGGGTACAAGTGCTTTGATCCCCATACTGACCGAAGGTACGTATCTAAGGATGTTACATTCCTTGAGTCTACTCCATATTTTCAGTTCACGTGTCCTTCTCTTCAAGAGGAAAGTGTTTTTGAAGATCGGACTCCTTTTTGTTTTCCTGTTCTTACCTCTATGGACATTCCTAGTTCGTCTTCCCCTTGTAGTAACAGTTTTCCTACTCCTCCTCCTGTTCCTCTCTAGCAATCCTGACAACAGTGGTTTATAAGGCGTAGAAGGAAGGATACTCCTGAGACTGAATGTCCACAACAATTGAATCACCCGATTCCAGGTAACTCTGAAGGCAACCCTGAGCTTCCTTCTCCTATTGTTATTGAGCCTGATGTCTCACAATCTGACCTTGACCTTCCCATTGCAGTTAGAAAAGGAAAAAGGAAATGCACTACCTACCCCATCACAAACTATGTTTCTTATGATGCTCTTTCACCCTCCTATCATGCCTATGTTACTATTATCTCATCAGTTTCTATTCCTCGTAATGTTTCAGGTGCAGTTTAGTCACCTCAGTGGAAGGATGCTATGAACCAAGAGATAGAGGCTCTCTTAAAAAACTACACCTGTGAGCTCGTTCCTCTTCCTGAAGGCAAAGTCCCAATGGGCTACAAGTGGGTGTATACCATTAAACATCAGGCTAATGGATCAATTGAAAGATACAAAGCTAGGTTGGTGGCAAAAGGATACACCCAAACATATGGGATTGATTATCAAGAGACCTTTTTCTCCTGTAGCCAAAATGAACTATATCCGAGTTATTATGTCTCTTGCTGCTCATTATTCATGGCCTCTATATCAGATGGATGTGAAGAATGCCTTCCTAAATGGAGATCTTCAGGATGAGGTATACATGGATTTACCACTAGGGGTAATCTTATCCAATAGTGAGGAGAATGTTTGTCATTTAAGAAAATCTCTTTATGGGCTTAAACAATCCCCTAGAGCTTGGTTTGATAGATTCAGGAAGGCTATTCCAAAGCAGACCATACTTTGGTTATACAAAGGGTTAGTGGCCTATTCACCTTGTTGATAGTGTATGTGGATGATATTGTTGTCACTGGAGATGATCACTCTGGGACAAACCAATTAAAGTCATTCCTTGCTTCTGAATTTGAAATCAAAGATCTTGGGAATCTCAGGTACCTTCTTCGAATCGAAGTGGCAAGGTCAAAGGGAGGGATATTCATTTCACAGAGGAAGTATGTCCTGGATCTCCTTCATGAGGTTGGGAAACTGGGGTGTAAGCCAATTGAAACTCCTATTAACTCCAATCATAAACTGAGTGCTAATGATGGAGATATTCTTCCAGACAAGGGTGTCTACCAGAGGCTTGTTGGTCGGCTTCTTTACTTGTGCCTAACTCGACCTTATATCCTATGTTGTTAGCATGGTGAGTCGGTATATGCACAGTCCTAGAACTTCACATATGCAGGTTGTCAACAGGATTCTTGCCTACCTAAAGGGGTGTCTAGGTAAAGGAATGTTATACTCTAACCAGGGACATCTCAAGGTTGAAGCTTATACTAATGTTGATTAGGTAGGTTCTATGGATGATAGAAGATCCACCTCCGGTTACTACACCTTGTTAGGAGGTAATGTTGTGTCTTGGAAAAGCAAAAAACAATCTATTGTTGCCCGATCTAGTTCTGAAACTGAATGTAGAGCTATGGCTCATGGTGTATTGGAGTTGCTATGGTAGAAGTCTTTGTTATCAAAAATTGGGATCCAAGTTGAAACCCCAATGGTGCTACACTGTGATAATCAAACTGCAATAAACATTGCTCATAACCCTATTCAACATGACCACACAAAGCATATTGAAGTTAACAAACACTTCATTAGAGAAAAGATAGCTAATGGAGAGATATGTGTGCCTTTTGTTAGGTCAAAGAACCAACTTGTTGATTACCTCACTAGGGGTCTCAACAAGCCAAAACTTGATAGAAACTTGAGCAAGCTGGGCATGATAGATATCTATGCTCAGCTTGAGGGGGAGTGTTAAGAATGTGTATTTGGCTTTAGGGGTATTGTTGTCTTTTCTTATTATTTGTATTTTGGGTGCCCTTATAGGGACATGACTGTAATTTCATATAAAACATATAATGGAATATCCTGGGTGTGAACAGTAACACCCCGTTCTTCTTTCTTCCTTCCCTCTTCCTACACTCAACAACTTATAGGATGGAAGGACAGTTCCACAAGATGGACGGTGGTTTGAAGGAAATGAGTGAGACTCTCTCTGTTTTCATCTCATAGTTTGAGAAAGGATCAGCACGATCAATGAAGGATGATGAGCAAGAAGGTTCCAGCAGCAACAGCCAACGAATAGTCGGAGCTCCTCAAGTCAAGAATGCGAAAGTCAACTTCCCAGCCTTCTCAGGTGAGGACAATCCTATCCCTTGGGTTAATCAATCCGAACAATATTTTGAATACCATGACATCCCTACTTCCCAAAGGCTCCAACTCGCCTCGATTCACTTGGACGGAGAAGCCAACTTCTAGTACAAATGGCATTGGAGGTCTCACCCTCAACTGACTTGGCTCGACTTCACTGAAGCACTCAATGTGCACTTTGAACTCTCTAGATTTGATGATTTTGACGAAGCTCTTGCCAAGCTGCAACAAATGGGCTCTGTAAGAGAGTAGCAAAATCAATTTGAGAAACCGGCTTCTCAAGTTCATAGCTGGCCAGAGAATGCCTTCATGGGAAGCTTTGTCAATGGGCTTAGGGAAGACATCAAACTCGAAGTGAAGGCCATGCAACCTCCAATGGTGATGGCTGCCATGGGATTGGCAAGGCTTTTTGAAGAAAAGCTCAACCGGTCCAAAAAGATGGCTGCCATGGGATTGGCAAGGCTTTATGGAAGGCTTTCTTCCAGGCTCAAGGGGTTCAAATGTTGCACACAACCAGCTATCATCCGCAAACTGATGGACAGTCTGAAGTGGTCAACCTTTGTCTGGAAACCTATTTACGGTGTTTCATAGGTGACAGGCCTAAACAGTGGACTACATGGCTCCCATGGGCTGAATTCTGGTATAACACCTTCCAGGTATCGGTAGGTACTACTCCATTTAAAATCCTTTATGGGTGTGATCCTCCCGTTGTGTTACCCTATGAGAAGGGATCTACTGCTGCAGTTGAAGTAAAAGAACAATTATCCACTAGAGACAAGATGCTCAAGGACCTGACGTTACACCTGCAGGAAGCCCAACAATACATGAAGCTCTCCTATGATCAAAAACACAGAGAATTGGAGTTTCAGGTTGGAGACCTTGTTTATCTTAAGCTTCAGCCATATAGACAAATTTCTACGGCATCTCGACCCTGGCAGAAACTAGCACCACGCTACTTGGGACCATTTAAGGTAGCTGAGAGGGTGGGACAGGTGGCCCATAGGTTGGATCTACCAGCTGGTTCCAAATTGCACCCAGTGTTCCATGTGAGTCTGTTGAAACCATGCCTATCCCCTTCAGCCAGAGTTAGCAGCTCTCTACCTCAATTCTCCAACAAAGGGTCTCTCTTGCTGGAACCCCAGTCTGTGCATGACTTCAGATGGGTGAGATCTGGCTCAAAAAAGGTCCAACAGGATCTGGTTAAGTGGAAGAACCTTCCAGTTGAAGATGCAACATGGGAGGACATCTCAAGATTGCAGTTACAATTCCCCGACTTCAACCTTGAGGACAAGGTTGATTCTGAAGCGGGTGGGGTTGATAGGATCCTAGACCAGCCCAGCAGTATGCAAACAACAACCAAAGCCTAGGCCCCACAACCTTAAAATCTGATCACCAAAGGCAGCAGATTAGGAAGAGTATCCCGTGTAGTTCAGCCCACCAAATTCGTCTACACCAAGAGGCCAGATCAGCATAACTAACTTGACAATCCCATGTGCATGGAAGCAGCTTGACAGTAACCTGTTTTGATTCAATATAAATAGCATGAGAAACCCTAAGAGTGCATGAAAAATATCTAAATCACTTTTTCTTCTTCTTCTCTGTACTATTCCATTTCAGGAGGAAGAGCTCCCTTGAAGAAGCTCACTAGAAGTGTTCTTATCACCAGTGGTGTAGTATCCATACAAGTGGGGTCTAAGGATATTGGAATCTGTGTGTCAACAGAAGACTGAGCAGGTAGGCCAACAACAAGAGGCAGCCCAAGAACATGTGAAGGTTGAGTACATGCCAGAGTCAGTGGTGCTGATTGCTGAAATGGGAAGGCACCTTCATTGAATATCGCATCCTGTGAATAGTAGATACGACCAGAGGGCAAGTGCAAACATTTGTACCCTTTATAGGATTCCAAGTACCCGAGGAACACACAGCTTTGAGAACACAACTATAATTTATGATGAGTGTAGCGTTGGAGATGAGGGAAGCACTGGCATCTGAATACTTTCTTTTGAAGGCCTAGTAGGATGTCATGTCTAATTCTATATTTAAATCTTGAGAAAATTAACTTGTAGAAACTTCTTAAATCATCAATCAAGGTAGCATTTAGTTATCAAGGAAACATTGAAGCAATTAATGGAGAAATTGTCTACTGGCTGATTTTAAATTTTGCCAGCATTCAAGATCTTCAAAGTTAAAGTAAGGGACCAAACCATAATATATCAATTAGACAGATTGTACACATGGAAAGATATATGATTTTCTAAGGTAGTAAAAGGATAAAACAGTTGAGTGTAAAATGCAACATTACATGTTATACAAAATATTTAAGAAAATACTGTCAACTATATACATACAAAAAAATCTATAAACCTACTGTTTTCTAAAATATGATAATAATAAGACAATAAAATATCCACCACGACATGATAAAGCATAGACAGAATCTTTCTTATCAATTTTATTGCACAAACAATAAGATGAAATAATGTTGCAAGAAGCTAGATATTTCGCACATGGAAACCAAATTTAATTTTCATTAAGAAAGGGTATCTAAAAGTATCTCGCTATTGAGATCAACTCCTACAGCATGACCTTCCATAAAGGAGAGCCTATAACCTGCCAGGAACAAGCAAAATGGTACAGCTTCTGTGCTACTTCTTCAGTACCCTCCTTGCTGAGTTAAGAAATAATAACAGATTCAGAATCTTGTAGTCTCTCATGCAATAGAAGTATCTTCTTCCATCTGACCAGCTAATTGTTCCAAAATTGAGTATATTTCATCTTTCAAGGGGTGTGATCGATCTGATACACTGAATGTGTGCATCCTATTCTCAATTTCTATCCAACTGATAGCTCGTTCTTTTCTCACCTGTCTCTCATTCATGAGGTGTCTCACCTTCTCTACTGACTCCCACCTCCCAAGTGCAGCATATATGTTTGAAAGCAACACATATCCTGCAGATGATTGAGGCTCCAACTCTATAAGTTTCTCTGCTGCTTGCCTTCCCAAATCTATATTTCCATGAATCCTACAAACACCAAGTAGTGCATTCCAAACCCTGCCATCAGGTTTGCAAGGCATGTTCTTGAACAGATCCAACACCTCATCAAAACGTCCAGCACGGCCCAAAAGATCAATCAAGCATGCATAGTGCTCTTGGTTTGGAACAATACCACCATTGTGGGTCATGCAGTTAAAATAGCTAATTCCTTCTTGCACGAGACCTGAATGACTACATGCATTGAGAATGACAACCAAGGTGATCTCATCTGGATTTGTCCCTGCTTGCACCATGTTGTGCAACACTTGTATAGCCTCTTCTCCACAGCCATGCTGTGCCAAGGCCGAGATCATCGTGTTCCATAGCACAGTGTCTTGCTTATTACCCATGAGATCAAAAACCCGTAAACTAAGCTCCAAACTTCCACATTTTGAATACATATCAATGAGTGAACTGACAACTATCGTATTAGGCCTGAAACCAGTCCTTACCATAAAGGCATGGATTTGTTTCCCATGCCTGAGCGAAGCAATACTTGCGCAAGCACAAAGACAACTACTGAAAGTGAACTGATCCGGTCTAATGCACATAGTCATCATTTTCCTGAAGAGCTCAAGTGCCACATGGCCCATACCACTCCGAGCATAGCCAGAAATCAAAGCTGTCCATGACACAGGATTTTTCTCTGGCATCTCATCAAACAATTTTGTAGCTGATTCAAGATCCCCCAATTTGGCATACCCTGAAACCAATGTTGTCCAAGCAAGCACATCCCTTGTAGGCATGTCATTGAATAATTTTCTAGCATCACCAATCACCCCACATCTGGCATAAGCATCAACAATACAGCTCGAGAGAACCACATTCGAAAGTAATCCAACAACTAAAACCTGGCCGTGTACCTGCCTAGTAAGAGACAAATTCTCCAACTTCACACATGCAGTCAAAACACCAGCTAAGCTGAAGTGGTTGAACCCATGTGAAGAACAACGTAACTGAGCATAAAACCTCAAAGCTTCACCGCAAAATCCATGTTGAGCCAATGAAATTATCATGGTGTTCCAAGACACAACATCCCTTTCAGGCATTCTGTCAAATAATCTCCTTGCTGGCTTGAGCATTCCGAGCTTCGCATAGCCGGCGAGCATATTGTTCCAAGAGTACAAATTTCTTACCCGCATTTTGTCGAAAACCCGGCGGGCTTCGAGGTCGTTGCCGCATTTAAAGTACATATTAATTAAATGATTCGACAAGAACGTTTTCGGGTTCTTGAGGCCGGTCAACTTTAAATGGAGGTGAATCCATTTTCCTTCTCTGAGAGATCTAGAGTTCGCACACTGTTGGAGGAGAAAGGCAATCGTCCTATGGTCTAAGCGGAGGCCAAGGCGGGATAGGAGCTCTAAGGACCCGACTGCTTCTTTGAGCTTCCCTTGCGAGCAGAGATCGATGAGGCGTTGGACGACACAGGGACGGTTGGATTTCTTCTTTCGGGTCCGACTGATTGAGAGAACGCGATTTGGGGAGGGGAGAGAGGGCATTGCAGAAGAAGATCATGTGAGGTGTCATCATCTATGAATCCGGTTCAAAGTTGCCAAGTTTTGGACGCTCCACCCCGGGCACCACCGCCGGCCGGCTGTGACGGAACGCGAAGTTGACCCACCATTCGTCGAGTGGACCTGATTGACAGTGTCTGATCTGCTTATAGCCATCGACATAGTCCACGTGCAATTGGTAGGCCCCACTTCACTTTGGGAAGGGTTTTGATAAGGCTGTTCATAGGTTGGGTTGGGTGAGTTTATTGAGGTTTTTCCAAACCTAGTCAGGTTACCGATTTGAGATGAAAATCAAAACCGACCTAATCGGTTTGAGTCAGATTGGATCGATTTTGACTCTAAGTTCATGCATGCCCCAATGGCCACTTAATTTTCTGAAAATATATTTAAAACTAAAATATGCATTTTAGAAATATATATATATATAAACAAAAATATACATACAAATATATTGAATATATATTTTCTGGAAATATATATCTAACATATTTCATAATATATATTTTTTAGATATAGATATTGGAATATATGTTTTTAGATATTTCAATTTTTAGTTAAATAGGAACTAAATCGATTCGATTCGGGTCAGTTTCGGTTTTAAAACAAAAAAATCAAAACCGACTCAAACCATTGGTTTATGAATTTATACAACTCAAAACCAATCGGTACTAATGAAAATCCGACTGACTCGGGTTGAATCGGTTCAGATTGGTCGGTTTGATCAGGTTGGGCCTTCTTATGAACAGCCGTGTGAGACCCGAGTGTGTATACCGACGGAAACCCTATTTTACATCTTTCTAATATGACCCGTTCCAAATCCCGTTTTATAGGTTTTAGGTCTACAACAGTACAAAGTACAAATTACAAAAACTCGGCGTAAACGTAAACGGAAAATCTTCTAGCTGCACATGGGAACATCTCCCATACTTGGTGTCATTATTCATACGGAGATGTTCCCCGTACACAGGTGGGATAGGGCTGTGAGTTCGGTGTAAAGAGCACTCCACAAGAGCAAATCCGGATTCATTTTATATATGAAGAAAATACAGGCAGACAAATAAATTGAAAGATTCTTTTTTTTCATATAAAAAAATCTTCTAAATTACCCTTAACTTTTAGAAAATGGACTTATTCTACCATTAGTCTTTACGGATGTCTTGAAGTATTCTTAAGTTTTTTAATAATTGACAGATAGAAAAGACGATTTACTTTTCATTTTCTTTTAAAATTTTAAAGTGGTAACAATTAAATAAACAACATTTTGTCATATAACTATAAAAAAAAAAAAAAAAAAAACATTAAACCCTTCTTCATTCTTGCCCAATTTATACTCTCCCAGCGTGCTCAACATGTTGGTCACCTATAAAAGGCTCTTCCTATACATTGATCACTGTAACAATTTTGTTTATCTTCTCCGTAATAGTAATCAAATCAAGAAAGCATAACCATTAACGACTCCATTATTTTCATTTACAACAAAACAAGATGATGATCTTCCCTCCTAATTACATGTTTCAATACCCTCTATGTTTTTTCCTCTCACTAAAACAATTTATTAGGTATCTCTATTCTCCACCATTTTAATAGTGTGAGTGCATTTTTCTTTGCATTTCTCATATACTCCTTTGATAACACAAACCCAAATGTAAGGATGGCCATCGTTTTACTACTATAGATCTAGACATTTGTGATAATAACTAGAGAGAGGGGGCACCAGTGTTGGCCAAACCAATGGGTAGGGGAGGTGAGGGTGGTACTGGTGGAAGCGAAGTGCAAACCTGAACACCAACCACCATTTTACTATTGTAGAGTTGATCTCATAAGATTGAAAAGGTCAAAATTGAACTAAAATCAATGATATTTTTGCTGACAACAAATAATGTTTTACAACTATGTTTTTTCAATCTGCTTGTCATGAAAATAGAGCTTTTTTCCATGGCATAACTTGGGTTTTTTTGCCACTAGCCATAACTTGGGCTTCCTGTAACATAACAAAGCATCCAATAACCCATGGTTGCTTTTGGTGAGTGGTGAGGGCTTGAGGGGGACAATCTTGTATTCATTTGTGCTGCGGCAGTGGTTATAGTTGTAAGTTGGGGCAATTAACTTAAAGGAAGCTCCATCTTTGTGGAAATAGTAGAATTCCAACAACTATTAAAAAAACTTCGTGCCCGTTTCTAAATCAGAGTGAGAAAAACCCAAGTTGGTTTTATAATTCTGGTTTTGTTTCCCCTTTTTTCGTAGTCAAATGTGCCCAAATCATTAGTTTGTCATATAGAGGTTTTCTATTCGCCATCAGCTGGGATTAAAAAAAAAAAAAAAAAAACTATGGTCTTCGTTAACCTAGGAACAAACTGAACTAGGACCAAGTTGAACCCCTTGTTATTATGGACATTTATGAAAAATATGAGTCATGTGGTATCACATGCCAACCGATTGTAACAAAAGGCTAACTGGCAGGAGAGGATTTAGTTAATTGTTAGAAAACTTATGGGTACTTCAAGGGATTTCGTAAACATAGGGGTAGAGTAAGTTCATTTCCTAAAACTTAGGGGTACTTCGGTTCTTTTATTGTTCAAAGAATCTCACCAAACCTTTTATATGCATCAATTCCATGTCTTGAAGGGTTTGTTTCCTACTTCCGAAGCATGGTAGAGGTGGTTCCAGATTAAAATTTCTTGAATGATCAGAATCACAAAAAAAAAAAAAAAAAAAAAAAAAATCCATCAATTGATCAAAATCGATTTTTTTCCTTTTTTTAGAAAGAGAGAAAAATAGAGATGATTTCATTAACTTTATTCCTGATATAGCCCTTAATAATAGACATTATTTGTTTGTAATGCAAATTTGAATATTCATTTGTTTGCAAGTATGATTTGCACTCTTATTTGATGCACAGTTTGTACTTATTGTCTAATTGTACTCAACAGTAGTGTAAAATTTACATCTCAATAACTGATGCAAATTTTGGACCACTTTCCTCCCGCCTCAATTCTCTCTCAACAAAGTAAAACTGTATTATCTCACTCCAATAAAAAAAAACAATAATCTGATTTGATAATAGTGAGAAAGAGAAAGATCTTAGTGAGAAGAGAAGAAGAGATGGGGAGAAGCAAATAATGATCTAGCCCCCACTCATTAAATCATATGCTCATAAAATAATTAATTACAAAGTCTAAAATGCCCTTAATAGGGTGACTACTATTCATAATACGAAAACAACTCCAAAAAATAGCCATGGGCCTAATAACACTAAATAATGATTATAAACAAGAAAAACATAAGAAATTGTTGAATTTCAACATTCTCCCTCAAGTTAGAAGTAAATGTCACATATTTCTAACTTGTGTAGATCATGTTCAAGTTTATTTCTTGCAACTCATTTTATGAAAACATTAGTTAGTTGTAAATCAAATGCAACATATGGTAGACACACTTCTCTAAATGTCACCCTTTCTCTTATGAAATGTCTATCCACCTCTATATGCTTTGTTCTATCATATTGAATTGGGTTATGAGCAATGCTAATTACTACTTGATTATTAAAGTACAACATCATAGGTTCTTCTGCATTAACTCCAATTTCTCCTAATAAGGATTGAACCTAGAAAAGCTTTGAAAGACAATGTGCCATAGCTCTATATGTAGCTTCTGCACTTGACCTATCTACAACTAGTTGCTTCTTACTCTTCTATGTAACAAGATTACCTCCAACAAGAGTGTGCACTCCTAATGTAGATCTCTTGTCCTATCAATCAACGTTTATGCAAACTTTCAACTTCAAATGTCCATGGTCAACAAACAATATCCCTCTGCCTAGATGTCCTTTTAGATAGGCAAGAACCCTGTCGATAGCTTCCTATTGTTGAACTCGTGGGGCATGCATGTATTTACTCACCACACTAACTTCACAGGAAATATCTAGTCTTGTCATGTATAAGTTTAACAACCAGTCCATCAATCTTCGATGCCTCCAAGCATCCTTTACTAGCTCACTATTAGAAGCATTAATTCTGTGATTATGGTCAATGGGTGTATTAATTGCTTTAACCCTAAGTTTTTTTATTTTCTATAATAAGTCTAGTATATACTTTCTCTAGGAAATGAAGATCCCATGTTTGGACCTTAACACCTCAATTCCTAGAAAATACTTAAGTTCCCCAAGATCCTAAATTTCAAACTCCTAGTGCAAGTTTTTCTTCAATGCATCAATCTCACTCAAAATATGATCAAATTGGGTTTAAGTATAACCCAACAAAATCAATGCACTCCTAAACTTGTCAAACTAAGTTTAGGATGATTGTTTCAAACCATATAAGGACTTCTTCAACCTACATGCATTTTCTTTAGTCACATCACTATGAAAACTAGTTGGAATGTTCATGTACACCTCCTCCTACAAATCTCCATTAAGAAAAAAGCATTATTCACATCAATTTGAAAGAGGATCCAAGAGTAAGCAACTATTAGAGATAAGAGGATCCTAACTAAACTCATCTTGGCTACCATGATATAGTCCCCAAACATCAGTATGAATAATGTCAAAAACTGAAAAAACAACTTTCATTACTTGCCTTAAATGAATGTTTACAATATATTCCAAGATGACAACCCTTACACTCCAAACTAGACAATTTAATAGATTTAACTAGTTTTGGAAACAAAAAATGCAAATACCCAAAAGACAAATTTCGTAACTAATTATGCAAAAGCATAATTTAACCCATTAACTCTAACTCATTGCTCTTGTTGTTGACATGATGGTATCAATTATTTTAACAAACCCCTTTTCTAGAAATGTGAACATGGGAGCCATCAATTGTAGATACTCTATCTCTATTAGAGTAGAGGTGGTATGAAGAAAAAATGGTGAAAATATTGGTCATATGTTTTGAGGCTCCTGAGTCTATAATTCAGGAAGGTCCTCCCTTACTTGTAGTAGAAGTTTGATTTGCATGGCATGTGAACTACATGTATGTGAAAATGAAGTAGATTGATTGGTTCTTGGTCCACTTGCACCTTGTTGTCCACCTTGTAAGGAGTTGGAACTAGTTGTATCCTATTGATTTAGAAACTACCCATATCTCTCCAACTCAGCCCTGATTGCAGTTGTTGCAACTAACTTTAAAGAAGCTATAATAGGTGGTCTAGATAAATCACCAATCAATGCCATATTAGCATTCCCTTTCTTGTTTTTGAATCGGCTTGGTATAAAGTGTAAGTAAAATTTTCAACAAATATCTCTAGTATGCTTAGATTTCTTATAGTAGTCACAAATCAATTCCTTCTTGTCTTCCTTCTTATCATCACTACCACTATTATCCCCACTTAACTTAGGTTTCACTATATTAACCATAATCAACTGCTTAAGGTTTAAATTTTTCATCATCACATTCCTCCTACTCTCTTCTCCAGACACAAAGGCATATGCTTGAGAGAGAGTTACATTATCACGAGAGAAAACATGTTGCCATGCAATGTCATACTCTAGATTGAGTCCTACTAGAAACTCAAACACTTTAATTTTCTTTACCAACTTTTTGATATGTGGTCGCATCTTTACTAATCTCCCAAACCATAGTTTTCAAATGATCTACCTCCTACCATAAAATTATAAGGGTTGAAAAGTAAACTGCAATAGATTTTTCTCCTTGCGAAATAGCAATAACCTGATTCCTCAATTGGTAGGCCCTAGCAACACTCTCACTTTGTGAGTAAGTCTTTGCAACTCCATCCTAGATCTTCTTAGTCGTGTTAGCCCATAAAAGGTTTTTTTTCTTATATGGAGTAACATTGAATTGCACAACTAGGTTACCACTTATCACCATGTAATTCCCTTGTACCCACCGAGAATAATTAGTCTCAGACTTTTTCTCTTCACAAGTGGCATACCCTAATTTTTCTCAAGCACCAATAGCCATTTTTGCTAATTATGACCACTCCAACCAGTTTGTACCATCCAACTTAATTGTAGTTATGGTTCTTGCCCCAAAAGGGTCACTAGGACCTACTCCACCTAGTCCTAATTCACTTATAATCTTGTATTCAACTCCACTACCCTCCATAATTCCCAGAATAGCTTAAGAAATCAATTGTAGATTAAGAAAAATAGATTTACCCCCCTTTAGAGGCTTCAACCACTCTTTTGGCCCCCAAAAGACTTTGCCCACAAAGACTCCTTTCTCCATGGGAGTTGATGGAAAGAAGAGAAAATGTTTCCTCTCCCTCTAGAGACCTTAGAGAACTCTAGACTTTGAAGCAACCTCTTTATAAATTACCAAGAAATCCAAAAAAATCTAGAGTGCCCCTTCCTAGCTCAAAATTGAAGAGTCCTGCGGCAATCAAGTCTCTTCCTCCTTTTCCAGTTCTTCTTTTGATGATTAACTCAAGATTTGATACAAAGGGTTCTAGATCCACAAAAAGAATCTAAGAACTAGGCACTTTTGAAGTCTTCAACTAGTTTCCTAACTCACAGTGCGGTCGACTGATCTAGGGATGCATTATGGAAGACTTAAAAATGTCAAAAAACTGCTCTAATACCAAGTAGGAAGGAAAAAAAACAATAATCTGATTTGATAATGATTTGTCCACCCCATCCATTACCTTACATACTCATAAAAAAGATTAATTATGAAGTATAAAATGTCATTAATGAGGCAACTACTATTCATAAAAAAATAGCTCCTAAAAAAACAACATAAACTAATGGGCCTTGGGCCCAATAACACTAACTAGTGATTATAAACAAGAAAAACATAAGAAACTGCTGAATTTCAACAACTCCTAAACAAATAATTCTCTTTATGGTATCATTATATTCATACTAGCCTAGACAGCATAGTCCAATCCAGAAATTCCAAGCTTGGACTTGGGTTATGTAGGCTAGGCAAAGGCCTAACCCATATATAGATTTTAATTTTACATTATAAAATAACACATATGATATTGTTGTTGCCCAAATTTGCAACAATGATGAAATTGAGAAATTTCTAGTGGCCTCAATTGTGAAGGTATCACATGAACTAAAGACCTCGAGTTAGTACCTCGGTTGTTAGGGAGCA
Source organism: Nelumbo lutea (assembly GCF_056320005.1). Classification (NCBI taxonomy): domain Eukaryota; kingdom Viridiplantae; phylum Streptophyta; class Magnoliopsida; order Proteales; family Nelumbonaceae; genus Nelumbo; species Nelumbo lutea. Next base: position 47,506,922 of record NC_142688.1, read on the forward strand.
CCTATGATTAGAAGACAACGTCAGAGGACCTATAATGATATCCAAGGAGTGTGTATTCCATTAATTAACTCAATAACACCAAAAGTAGAGAAGATGAGCTGAAAAAGCCAATGAGAGATGATATGAGGTGAAATGAGGTGTTTTGTGGGGGGAGATAATGCAAGAGTGTATAAGAGTTGTACCTTCTGCCCCATCGCCTATGGCCATTGAATGTCAAATTGAAGGGCTCCATAATGCTTCCCACATCGGACTACATTCATTGTCCACATTACATGAGCTGGCACCATGTGGTTGGGTGTTACCTAATTAAGGAAGAAATGAAGTGTGCTACATGTTGCGTGTTGCTCCCTCAGTTGACTAGATGCACTTATGAGCTAGTATCAGGTTGACTTGGCCAAGTCAAGTCAATTTGGCTAGGTTAACTGGGCTTAGGTAAGCTCGGATAAGTCAGCTTAACTTGGTCATCCGTCGTATTAGGTTATCTTGGCTAGGTTATCTGGCCTTAGGTGAACTTGGTTAGGTCAACTAGGCATTCTAAGGTAATGTGAGGTTAATTGGCCACTTTGCCCCTAGCCTTGCTAACATGTGATGATTTCTAACTGGTGGTCTTTTTAAGTCCTATGAATCACTAGGAACAACCAAGGTTTAAGGCACACAACCCTATTGGTCACATGGCAAATAGGCCTACTTGACTAAATGAGGAGTTGACCTCAGCTACTAGTCAACACATAGGTGACTCCCCCCCTTATGCTCGCATGCCTCTCTTGGAACATCCTCCTCACCTTGGGATGGACACCCTAGGTCAATGAGGAACTAGCATACATGGTTTTGAACCACCTCAACCAACTGAACCCTCACGCAAGTATACCTCAAAAATACCAAAACTTGAATAGGCTCTCAACAATTTGGGCCCAACGCTTAATCGGTGAGAGAAACTTAAAATCAAGCATGCCTCAACATCTCGAGGCCCAAATCCCAACTATTGAGTATACATGCATTTCACATTTTGCATTCCTACATGTTTAAGTTAAACTAAGGTGCGAAAAACGAGGTTAAAAGAATTCAAGTGAAAGCATCATTCTTTTCTTGGAATTTTTTTTTATGTTCAATGGGGATGTAGGCCCTAATGGAGATCAAAACTCAACTTCACTGCTAGCTTCATTACCATCTATACCTTGGCTAGCCACCTTAGCTTTAGCAGTCTTGACTATCTTGATAGCCGCATGACACTTGGCATCATTGAATGAGTCTAGGAAGCTAAGGTTTATGTTGGGCATCTTGGAAACCATCGATGTAGGATTTTCTCCTATAATTGGCTAGGTCCTTTTGGTATTGGTTTGAGACTTTGTACTCCTCCACACCCTTGGGCTTGGCTTTAATGAACTCCTACAAATCAACTAGGTCACCCTTCAACTCTATAATGCAACTATTGGTGTCATTGACTTGTCCCTTGACATCAAGTGCCTTCAGCCCAACCACATTGGCTCTGTTAAGGGCCTCAATAGAAGAAACTTTATGGAAAGCCACCTCATCCATTGCCTTCAACTACTCTTCAAGTTAAGAAATTTTCTCTTGATGCGACTAGGATCCTAGTTCAATAATGGGTGGTTCTGGGTCAAATAATGGAGGGTTGAGATGGGTCTAATGGTTGAGAAGGGTTTAGATTGGCCCGAATGGGCTCGGATTGGGTAGATCTAGAAAGGGTTCGATTTGGTTAATCCAAGGAGCTCAAAATAAAATTTTTGTGAGATGAAGGGGATAATAAAGGTAGTTTTGGGTGAAATTTCTCAGGGTAGGGTTTTTGGGTAATTTGAGATGATTGGTAAAATCAGATTGAGCCAATTGAGCCCAGATTGGGTAGATTTGTAATCTAGTCAATTTAGAACCTTGAAATGGAATCTTGGAATGATTGAGGGTAAATGGAGGCATTTTGGGCTGGAATTTCAAATGTAGGGTTTTTTTTGGTATTCTGGGGTGATTGGAAAAGTTTGATTGGTTTAGATATATTCAGATCAAGTGGATATGAGTTGTGGGTGCGAGATGGTTGAAATGGAATCTTTGTTTGATGGATGGGTGAACGAAGGTATCTTGAGTTCAAATTTCAAAACACATTCCTTAACATGAGATGATTCACATCAAGAATGTACGGAAAGAAAAAAGTAGTACATTGATAGAGTTGGTATCCACCACAAAATCTGGTAATCCAAACTTTGACGATTCCCATCATGGTCTACACACCTTCATTCATTCTTAATATTTGTTAATGGGAAGGTAGATGAATCAAAGAGAAAGTCCAAGACAAAATTAATGAGAGAACTCACCAAACACCACTCTCGAGGAAGATGAACAAAGGAAATGATACAAGAGAAAACAAATGGAGGCATATGCAAATAGTAGCATAAATGACTACTTTTTTTGTTATCTATTGTAAATTAATATTTTTTGTACTTGTAATTTTTTAAACACCCTTTGTGTGGTTATATTAATTCAATGAAACTCATTTAGTTTTCCTTCTTGAATGTATTTTGAGAATCATGGAACAAAATTCTAGTATAATGCATGTGTGGTGGCAACAAGGAAAAAGAAAAAAATGCCAAAATTTAAGTGGAAGTGCCATAAATATTTTGGCCAGATTAGAGAGTTTTAGTGGAAGTCAACGTCTACCTATAGCGATAGTTAGTTTTTGGCTTTTACAAGTAGTCGTCAAAATTGCCACTACAACTTTTAACAACATTTGTTTTAGCAACAGTTTGGTGACCACCAGTAAAACTTTTATCAATAATTTCAGTTGCCACTCAAAAATCATTTTTCATGTAGTGTCATCAACACCATAGACATTTTAGCTAAAAACCTCCTATCCCTTAGAAGCACACATCCTTAGGATAGCTTGACAACCACCTCTAACATGGGAACCTTATTTGTAACATAGAGGTCCCACTCAAGTTAACCCTTAGGTTAGCATGGGAGACCAAGCAATAGGAGTTAACCCCTGGACATAGGTTGATAGTTCTAGGCTTAGCCAATAGCACCTTCAATTTAGATAGCAATAGGTGACCTCTTAGCAAGTACAACTTTGACCCTTTAGGGGGTACATTACTCGTTAGAGCCATTCTCTAGGTTGTCAACATCAATGGTGGATGTTCTCATCCTTGGTTGCTTTTAAGATATAGGGAATTCACTCTGAGCCTTCTTGACAAGTCAACTCTCCCCTATCTACACTGCTTTCCTAGTCTATGCTGAGGCCACATTCCTCTTGGCACAGGTGGCTAACAACCTAATATGCCTAGAATCTTTGTCTGCATTCACTAGAATCTAGCAAAGCTGGACTCAATCCAATAGACATTAAAGCCTTCTCAATGAGAAATTACCCAACATTTGGCTTAGCTAGTTGAATCCTATCCATTTCTCCTTTGGCCTTAGAGTCAGAGCCATTATGTTCAACTCAAGCTCTCTCCACTTGATCCTAATGGGTAAGCCTGTCAATGATACCTGTAAACTTGTGGTTCAATCCAATAATCTCGGATTTGGATGGCATAAATGTTATATTGGATTGGATTCAAAAGGTAGAAGTAGAATGCAACTAAAAATCAGATCAAACTCGGATTCACCCCCATCTGATCCAATAAAAATCCGAGTCTGATATATATATATATATATATATTATTTTTATACATTAATGTAATAAATAAAATATCTTTAGAATAAATGAGGAAGTTTGTTCCTCAAACCCCCAGTTGGCCAACCCTAAACCCTAAATCACTTAACATTTTCTTCTCTCTCATCATCGTCTTGTTGCTCTCTCCTCTTTCAATTCTCACTCTTTGCAACAACCAACAAGAACAAGACTGCAACTATCTGCATCGCCTTTTCATTCTCTCCTTTCTCAACTCTCACTCTCTGCAACAACTAACAAAACAAGACTACAGCTCTTGTCATCACTGACTCGTTCTTCTTTATTCCACCCTTTTCTTCATTCTTGCCACTCCCCTCTCTTCACCTGTAGTTTTCTTCTCCCATTCCCTTCTTTGCAATTGAAGTCTGAACACAATCATCTCATTCTCTCAACTAAAGAAAATGACAAGTTCCTTAATCTTTATTTTTTCTTTCATTATTTCGTTTGATAATTTTTTACTTGTTTTGTTATTTGGTATTTCCTTTAGTTGAAACTAGGCTAGGCTTTTGTTCTTGCTCATGCACAAAGTAGTTCTTTTTTATTTTATTTTGATTATTTTGTTTGATAATTTGTTTACTTATTTTGTTATTTGCACAAATTAATTTTCTGTTGTAAGTGTGCATTTATTTTGTTTGATTATTTTGTTAGTTACTATCAGCACTCAATTTTTGCTTGGTCCCTTCACCCTACCTCTTTGTACCCTCCTTTTTAGACCTCAAAAACTTAGAAACCTAACCAGATCTACTTAAGACTTTCTAGAGACAAATTTTCATCTTTTGACATAATCCATGAGACAAATAAAAACCTTTAGATCAACATCAACATCCAGTTAGATATGATCCATAGATTTAGGAAACTATAAATTAGTCACACATCCACCATTCATCACACCAACTTCCTTTTCCAATGACTCCGATTTATCAAATTCTAACTCCTCAAAATCAAATCCAACACATCCATTACTAATGGCCCTTAACGATTTCCAAGATCTACAATTTCTTTCTTAGATCAAAACCATCCACTTGACTCTATACCTTAATACGTGCCTACCCACCGAATTTCAGCTCAAAATTCTCCAATTTGACCCATAATCAAGCCTAGATCCTATTTCATCAAATTTCATTAATTATCATCCATCATCCTAACTTCATTTGATCTACCAGACCTCACCACTATGTTTGGAGACCCAAAAAATCATAGCACGTCAAATTTCATAACCAAACTCCTTCACTTGACAATTAAAAATGAGATTCCATTTCGAGCTTTTTCGTTAATTGATAAACCATTGGCTAAAACCCAGACCCAAATTAAATCTATCAATCCACACATCTGATCAAATATCCATAACTTTCATCAGACTCAGGATGTTCAAAAGTTCCTACCTACCAAATTCCCACGTTTGATCCTTCATCAAGTAAGGATTCTGTTTTAGCAAATCTCGTTGATCCAAACTTGTCAGTAATAAATCTCCATCATCCTGGTCCTATTTGACCAATCAAACATCATCATTGCATTCATAGACCCAAAAAACCCCAACACGTCAAATTTTATGTCTCAATTCACCCATTTGGCCATTAAAATAGAAATATACCATTTCGACGCACTAAATTAAATCGTCATGTCATCTGTCCCAATCTAAAGCTTTAAAAGGGTGATCAATGATGTTAGACCCATTCTTAACCTGTTCAAATAGCTGGATAAGCCAAATTGAGCCTAATAGACCCTAAAAGCCCAAAGATACCCCCACTTATTAGTAAGAAACAACAAAATAACATTTGTAAGTGGGTTAATTTTACATTTTCTACCACTGATAGCCCCAAACACGAGACTACCATGATAGGCACGCCCCAAGCTCCCATTGTATGCACAAAAAAAAACCATGAAAATCACAGCTAAATAGAAGAAAATCTTTCACCAAAGAGGAAAACTTGATTGAACACCATTTTCTTGTAAAAACTCTCTTGCTCTTTGATTGGATGAATTTCAAACCTCTTCTCTTTTCACTATAAATAGACCTAACTCAAGCTAATGAGGGGACTTTTTGGGCAGACTAAACAGGGGAGGAATAGAGGAGAGATCTTAGAAGCACTTTCAACCTCTGTAAAACTCCCTTTCGTGAAAAACCTTAAAACATCTGAACCTTAAACTTCAAAATGTGTATATTCTCATTGAAGCCGAGAGGATGGATTTTTGGGGCATGGTGTTTTTACATCATACATATATACATACATACATACACACACACACACACACACACACACACACACACATATATATATATATTAAAATAAAGATTACCACATCATCACTCACTATTTTGGACGATTGTAAATTGTTATATACTAGGAAATCAATCCCAAACACAATTCTTTGCATCCCACCTTTCTCTCTATCCCTCATCGTTCACCCATTGTTTCCCTCTTTCTTCCCATCATCACTCACTATTTTGGACGAAAAAGAAATGGTCCATTTGATGTGGCAATCTTTATTTTAATATATAGATGGCCTCTCCTTTCTCCCTTATCCCAACCCTACAATTCTAGGGTGTCTCCCTTATTCCCAAAATTAATCATGTACGATTGTAAATTGTTATATACTAGGAAACCAATCCCAAACACAATTCTTTGTATCCCACCTTTCTCTCTATCCCTCATCATTCATCCATTGTTTCCCTCTTTCTTCCCATCATCCCTCACTATTTTTGACGAAAAAGCAATGGTTAAACACCCTTCGTTTGTATCCCTACCTTGTTTTTTTTTTTTTTTGTTTACTCAACAATAACTTGCAATTCTTTTTTTATTCCTTGTAAATAATTCTGCATTAATTGACATGGCAATGACCATTAATTCATTTTTTAACTCCTAAATCAGTATCCATTAACAACTAAGTCATGTTTGGGATTGCTTAAAAATAAGTGCTTATTTAAAATAAGAGATTTTTTGGGCCATTAAGCGCTTATTGGTATATGGGAAATAAGCCCAAAATATGTGTTTATTTTAAAAATAAGGGCCTATTTTTTAAGCCCAAATTTTTAGCTTTTTTAAGTGCTTATGCAATAAGCACTTGCTCAATTTTTTCTTCCAAAATTATCCCTAGTTGAATTCTAAAATACCATTTATAAAACTATTACTTTTATAAAAGTACTTTAATGAAAGCATTTTTACAAAAGTACTTTTATTAAATTACTTTTATGAAAGCACTTTTAAGAAAGTACTTTTATGAAAACACTTTTATGAAAGCACTTTTGTGAAAGTACTTTAATGAAAGCATTTTTACAAAAGCGCTTTTTTAAAAGTACTTTTATGAAACCACTTTTATAAAAACACTTTTATGAAAGCACTTTTGTGAAAGTACTTTTACGAAAGCACTTTTAAAAATGAACTTTTATGAAAGTATTTTTACTCATAAAAGTGATTTCATAAGGGTACTTTCTTAAAAGTGTTTTCATAAAAGTATTTTTACAAAAGTGCTTTCATAAAAGTATTTTTATAAAAGTAATTTAATAAAAGTGCTTTCAAATGGTATATTTTGAAATTTTGAAAGAAAATGAAGGGCGAAATAATTACAAATGCTTATTTATGTGCTTATTAAAGAAAAAGGCTACCTAACACCCAATATAAAATAAGTGCTTATTTAAGCACTTATTTTTAACTTAAACACTCATAAACATGGCCTAAAAGTCTTTGAGTTCATTCAAGCTTCAGTTACATGTCCTAACAATGAAACAAATTGGTTCAATTTCGGTGGCAACAACATATGGTGGATAGTGGAAGAAGTAGTAGTAGGAATTGGACAGTTGGTGAGAGTGAGAGAAACATAATATTGTTGTTGCTGCTGTAATCATCGACCCATCATTGTTTCAGCTAGGTGGGTTCTATATTCAATGTGTTCAACAAGAAAGGCAACAATACAATCACCATCAATGAGATCTACCAAGCTACCAACCTTTTCGGTGTGGATGCTAACTCCACTGAAGATAGAAAAATGGTAGAGGTGGAGGTATGGATAGAGCTACAACTTCAACTCCAACTCTTCTTACAAATAAAAAAAATTAAAAATATTAATCAAAACTTGCTTTCTCATTCTAGTGAAGAAGAAGAAGGAAAATGGATCACGATTGACTCATTTTCAGTCGACATGTGCTATATGTATGCAGGCACATTGGTCTTTATTAGGTAAGCCACACTACAAGAAAAATTGTTTTACTAGCAGTCAGCAAACTGTCGTTGGTAATTTTCAGTCGACATGTGCCATATGTATGCAGGCACATTGTTTCCTACATGGTTACCTTAATAAAAATTTTAGATTCCATTTTATTTTTTTATTTATTAATAAATAAATATTTATTATTTATTTTACTTGATAAATAAAAATGTTAATTATAATTATTTTTAATAAGAAAATATTACATAATAAAAAAATTTTTATTCATTAAAACCATTTTTTTTTCACTTAAGAAAAATAAGTGAATAAAAAATAGTAATTAAGATTGTAGATTCTATTTAATTACATTTTATAACAAATTTAATTCAATTTCCAGGTAAACACTATGATCATTAATAAACTTAAAAATCATTACTAGAGAGTAGATAAGTAAATTCAATTTACTCCCATTTAATATGTTTCCATTTAATTATAATTATTGCTAAAAATTAAACATAATTAACTTACTTATTAAATAAATTTCATTTAAATTTATTTGTTAATACCGAATAAAGGATTAATTTTAAGTTATTTAATAATAATCTTTATTCTTAATTTTAAATAAATAGTGTAACTATTAATAAACTTAGGGTCAATTAGAGTTAAATAATTATACTATTTAAAGTATAGGTGTAGTTGTAGGGGTGGCCATGAGTCGAGCTTTTTCACAAGCTATTTGAATCGAGTTTGGGCACAATTTATAGGCTTGTCTGCTAATCAAGCCAAGCTTGAGCCTAATAAAGCTCCACTCGTGAGGCTCGCAAGCCTAATCCAGCGAGGACCCATGCAATACATGGGTTTTGTTAAGCGAAAGCTAAACAATAAAAATACATAAAAGAATACAATTGTTTTATATTTTAATTTTTTAAATAATTAATAACTATTTATAGTTTATATAATACTTTTAATAATTTTTTATAATACAAAAATAAAAATAATTAATTTCAGCCAGGACTGTTCATCAAACAAATGAAACTGACCAACTTGACCTAACTCGACCCAAGTTGGTTGGTTCTCCAGTATTTCCAATAAGCTTTGATTCAGCAATTTGCCAACCCAATCAGGTTGGGTCAATTCGGTTTTTGAATCGATTTACTAAATTGAAAATCGACCCCAATCGATACAACTCAAGTTGACCAGTTTCTACTAATGGCTAGTTGGTTTCGGGTGACCAACTACCCAACCTAACCAGGTTGATTTGATTGTCTAAAAAAGCTTGCAACCAAACCGAACCCACTCGAGAATACTCCTAATTTGTAGCTAAATTAATAGTATAATTTCTAATAAATAACAATTGATTAATCTCCAATAATTACTGAAATTTTATAGCAAAAATAAAAAATTGTTGAAAATAAATTTATAATTAAAATACAATAAATAACTAATAAAAATAAAAACAAAAATGACAATATTGTTTAGCTTTCGGTTAACAATAAATACTGAAAATATATTAAATTGGTCAATAAATAGTGTAATCAATAAATTGTAACAAAAATACATAATTACTAAAAACAAATTTATAACAAAAATAAAATAAATAAGTGGAATTAGTTGTATACAATATTATTTATTTATTTAAATAATATCATTATTTAAGTTTTTAAAATATTAATTATTTATTGAATTTAATAATTTGTAAATTATAATTTATACTATGATTACATAATTTCCTTATTATATATTTTTTGCTTTTAGGAAATTTATTACATAATTTCGTTATTTAACTATTTCAATTTAGTTATGTTAAATATTTCATTATTTAAAATATTTAGTTATTTAAATAATTAAATAATATGTAAAAGATTTAATTTTTTATTTGGATTGTATTTTTAATTAATATTATTACATAATATGAAATATTTTAATAATATTTTATTTTTTAATGTTAAATCTATCATTTGTATAATATTTAAATTGACTAATATGTGGAATTGTTATTTATATTGTTAGTACATAATTTTGTGATGAATTTTGAAAATTCTAAAATTATTAATAATATGAATATTATTAAATCTATTATAATTATTTTTTTGTGTTATCATAAATATTTTAAAAATATTATATAATTTTTTATAATATTTAAATAACTCTTAAATTTTTTATTTAAACTTTCTTTAGATAGATATCTATACTACCTATAAAAGAGCAAATTCCCCTTCTTTTTGGACATTTCATTGGACGTTTTCTACCCCTCTTGTCTAACCACACAACGGGCATAAAGAGGGCATATATGTCCTTTATTTTCACTTTAGAAACTGTCCACTCATAACTGTTCAGAAACTACCCACTTATAAGTTATAACCATTTAGAAACTGCCCATGAATTATAAATAGTTTTGTCTTCGAGCGACGTGCAAATGCACATACATGTTTACTAGTAGATAAAAAGTGGGGGAGAGGATAAATAAAAATTAGAGATAATTTAGAAGATAAATAGGAATTAGAGATAACTTAGGAAAAAGTGGGGGATAGTGGTGCCACTTAGATAGACATTAGGAAAGCAAATCCTTCTTTAGGTGGGGGAGGTAGTTTAGGATAAATTTTAGGAGAAAAGATCATTTAGTTTGTTGGGAACGTGTGGGAGAGAGTGGAGGGGGGGGGGAGATTTTAGGAGAGAGGAGTAAGAGAAGAGATATTGTAGAATCGTGATTTATTTTAAGTCTATCTCTCTCTTTCTATATAGATTATGGATGATTTTCTTTCAAGGGGAACAGAAAATCACGATGCCTAGATTAATATGTCACTTTAGTTGGCAAAGAGACTCACTTGCCACGTGACCTATTGAGAGGGAAGAGGGGGAAAGAGAGAAAATGAATTAGAGAGTTGGAAAGGGGTATGGGAGAAATGAGAGAGGTTTACAGAGAGAAAAGATAAGGGGGAATGGGAGGAGAGGATTCCTGACGTAAGGTCTAATCGCTTTTTAATATAGTACTAGCGGGGACCCATGCAATGCACGAGATTTCTTAAGTGAAAGCTAAATAATAGAAACACATAAAAGTATACAATTGTTTTATATTGTTAACTTTTTAAATAATTAATAATTATTTATATTTTGGGTTTGACTATGATATGGGAAAGATATGATATCTAAATTTTTTTTGACCAATCAATTGGTGCCATTGACATGGTAGCCAATCAGGTGTTATTTATCAAAATTCATGGGTGGATTTTGATTGGTCAAAACTCTTCCAATACCATATCTTTCCCGCATCATAGAGTTTCCCTTATATTGTATGTTCTACTTTTAATATTTTTAAGTACAAAAATAACTACAATTTATTTCAACTATGGTTGTTCATCAAACTAATGAAACCGACCAACCTGGCTTGAGTTGGTTAATTTTCCAATATTTTTGTTAGCTTTGATGCAACCATTTCCCAACCTGGCCAGGTTGGATCAGTTTTGCTTTGGCCATTTGTAAATTGACCAAAATTGAATGACCCAACCATAGATACATATTGATATTTTATATTTTTAATATAATTTTAGAAAATGGGAAAGTGGAAAAACTGACCAATCAACTGGCCAAACTGTAATATCAATATGTATCTATGGTTGACCCAACCACTGTAATTTTTAAAATTAAAATTTTAAATTTTATTTAATTTTTTCAGTTTAAATCTTTTGAAACAACTGGCCAAACTAAAAATTGACCAAAACTAATATAACCTGAGTTGGCTGGTTTTCACTAACCAAGTCGATTTGATTGGCTAAACAACCTACAATCGAACCAAACGAACCCATGAACACTAATAATTTTAGATAAATTAATAGTTTAATATCTAATAAATAAAAAAATAGTTTAATCTCCAATAATTATTGAAAAAATATTTATCACAAAAAACAATAAATAATTACTTTAAATATAATAAATATTAATTTTATTATATATAAATATATAAATATAGATTAAGATTTTAAAATTATTATGAATACATATTAAATTTTTTGAAAGTTATTTTCTACAATTATTAATTGATATAAGTGAAATTATTTATTTACAATATTATTTCATTATTTAAATAATATAATTATTTAAAATTTAAAATATCAATTATTTATTGAATTTAATAATCCATAAATATTAATGCACGGATGAGGAAAACTTAGAGATATTTTAATAATCAATATTATATCTATGGATATTTTACTAATTTACCATTAGGTTTGGAGAATTATATGCAAACCCCATTCTTAATTTGGGGAAAAATATTTCTTTATCCCCACCCTGTCTCTACCTTGTCCCCGTTTAAGATTTGAGAAAACTTGTCCCGTTCAGGGCAAGGCAGGGTAAGGCCCCAGTTTTACACTAATAATTTTCTATAACTAATTAGCTGACAATAAATTACAATACTTTATGATAATTTCCAAAAATTATTGAAATTTCTATTGATTAGTAGTACTGTATAGTAAATTAATTATTTACAATAACAATAATGGATTGTTATTTAAATAATTATGAAACAATTTCTAATGGATTAATTTCCTATAATTTTTAGTAATTATTTAGTTGAAAAATAATTATGGATTATTAATTAAATTGTTTTGGAAAATATTTTTTTCATAGATTAATTTCTTAATTTTTTAATTACTTATTTAAAAATAATAATTATGGATTATTAGTTAAAGATATTCCCTAAATTATTTGATAATTGCTAACTATAATTATTGTTTTATAGAAACTATTCAACTAGTAAATTACGCTAACTAGTAATATATTTTATCAATAAATTATTATTGTAAAAATTTAATGAAAATTTATTAAACTACAATTATTGTGTAAATTGCACTAAATATTACAATTTTGAAAATTTATTAATAACAAAAAATGGTTAAATAATGGATTGTTTATTACTTTTTGATAGATTATTAAATTATTTAATATTTGTTAAATAATGAATTATTTCTGAAATAATTATCTCATCATTTTTATTAGAATATTTTTCTATAAACTTTTAATAATTTTCATAACTTATGGATTATTTAACAATAGATTGTTATTTAAGAATAATGGAAGATGCCATGAATATATAGGAAACATCAAATTCCCCTTAGTCCCCTCTCTTTAATTTGCTTGAAATCATGTCTATAGATTTTGAGTTGGAAAACTAAATCTTAATAAATTGTGGCCCTCTTTTTATGGGAAAGTGGAGAGAACAGAGGTGAATTAGATATTAGAATTATATATATATGGCGGGGGCTTGTGCAATGCACGGGATGGGGCACCCTTCCTTGTCCCTCACCCCTGTAAGTCAAGGCACTCTACTCCATCCCTGACCCGACCCCCAACGGCGAGGCAGGTTTGGGGCGAGGCACCCATTCCTCATCGGTGATGGGGAATCCCCAAATATTTCCCACCCTGAGGTAACCACTTAAAAAATCTAATTTGTGGATATTTTATAAACAGGATTATGGGAATTTGGGGGTATTTTAGGAATTGAATTATGACAATTTTGGGTATTTTATAAATGAAATTATAGGATCCTTGAGGAAAACTTAGAGACATTTAAAAATCAATATTAAATCTATGGATACTTTTCTAATTTATCATTGGTTTTGGGAATTATATGCAAACCCCATACCTTATTTGGGGCAAAAATATTTCCCTATCCCCACCCCATCTCTGCTCTGTCCTTGTTTAAGATTGGTTTGAGAAAACATGCCATATTCGGGGCGGGGTAGGGTAAGGCCCTAGTTTTGTAGGGAAAATTGCCATCCTACAATTCTAATAATTTTCTACAACTAATTAAATAATAGTAAATTAATTATTTTTTGATAATTTTCAAAAAAAAATTATTGAAATAGCTATTGATAGTAGTAATGAATAGTAAATTAATTATTTATTTACAATAACAATAAATGAGTGCAAATTATTTACTTTTTAAGCCTAAATTATTTACTATTAATCAAAGTAAATGTAATTATAGTAAAGTAATGTAGTTGTAGTAAATTACATTATTTTTAATTAAAAGTAAACCATTTGTTGTTAATTAATGTAAAACTAGGTATGATCAAAGTCAACCAAGTGGTCTAGATCGGTGTTGATAGACTTAATAATTTTCCTAAATTATTTAATATTTATTTACTAAAATAATAATAATATATTTTTATTTAAAAAATTATGAAACAATTTCTATAGATTAATTTCTTAATTTAATTTTTTTTAAAAATTAATAATTATTTAGTTGGATAATTATAGTGGATTATTATTTAAATAGTTTTAGAGAATGCAGAGATGTAGAGCAATAATTAGTGCTAATATATTGTTGCCAGTTATTTTATTTATTGGGGTCCCTACTAATGCTATTAGTTATTTCCTAGTTTATGTTTGGCGTTAGGTCGTTGTTGATAACAATATGAGTTTTGTTAGTTATTTCAACTTATTTGCTTATGTAAGCAGTAGGGGGATTAGTGTAATTATTGTTTTATATTCTAATTTTAATATAAATAGTTGAGTGGGGCGACAACTCAAGTTAACCCACACTCTTTCTCTCATTTCTCTAAATTTACATCAAGAATTGGACTGATTACAGTCTTGATTTGCCAATTGAGAATATCTTTTCATAGATTACTTTCTTAATTTTTAATTACTTGTTTAAAAAATAATTATTGATTATTAGTTAAAGAGTTTCCCTAAATTATTTGATAATTATTAATTTTATAGAAATTAGTAAATTATGCTAATTAGTAATATCTTTTATCAATATATTATTATTGTAAAATTTAATAAAATTTTATTAAATTACAATGATTAATGTAAATTACACTAAACGTTGAAATTTTGAACATTTATTAATAACAAAAAATTATTAAATAATGAATTGTTTATTAATTTCTGATAGATTATTAAATTATTAAACATTTGTTAAATAATGGATTATTTATGAAATAATTATTTCATAATTTTTGGTAGAATATTTTTTTAGAAATTTTTAATAATTTTCATAACTAATGAATTATTTAACGATAATGGAAGATGCCATGAATATATAAGAAACACTGAATTCCCCTTATTTCCCTCTCTTTGTTTGAAATCACCTCTATATATATAAATATTGTTTGATTTGGAAAACCAAATCTTAATAAATTATGACCCTATTTTTGTGGGAATGTGAAGAGAATAGAGGGGAATTAGAGATAGAAGTGATGGAGATGACAAAACATCTATTGAGCTAATTAAGGAGAGAAGTTAGGTTGTTATAGAAAGTGAGAGACTTGAGTTGTGGGGGGAGAGAGATAACCCAATGGGAAGGGAGAGAACCCAATGGGTTGGGGGTAATGGAGCAAGGGGAAGATAGGTGACGTGGATTGTATTGCTATATATATAATAATTTTGCTTTTACATATAATAATAATTAACTATTATAATTCTTAGTTTTTTAAATATCAAATAAAAAGTTATATATATATATATATATATATATATATATATATATATATATATATATATATATATTTTATAAAACATTTAAGTCGCATTTGAGCTTGAGTTGGGTTCGATTTGAATTTACGAGATTTTGACTCGAACCGAATTCGAGCTAAAATCTTTAACTTGAATCAAGCTCGAGTTAGGTGCTTCAGTGCTCACACCATTTGCACAGCCTTTTACGATTGTGGATTAATACTTTACCGTGCGAACAATGTTAGCATGGTCTCATAAGGACCAAATCCCATGTCGTCCATGATGTTAGAGAGAGAGAGAGAGAGTGTGTGTGTGTGTGTGTGTGTGTTATAAAGATGGGAAAATTCCCGATCAGTACCTTCTACTTTGGCTCGAGTGACAATTTGGTCCTTGAAATTTAAAATGTGACAATCCAATAGTCAAGCTTTCAAAATGTGACAATCCAGTACCCAAGCTTTCAAAATGTGACAATCTAGTATTTGTCTTAACCAGTTCATTAATCAGCCGTTAAATGGCATTTGAAAAGTCAAAAATGCCCTTCGAATGCCATCTAATTCTTTTTATCAACCATCCAAATATGACAAAAAATTGAACATCTCAAATCCTACCTTCTTCTATTCAAAAAAGTTGGTGACTGATTAAAAAAATATAGAATTTGAGACTATTCATTAACGGATTGATTAATGATAAGTACTGAATTGTTATATTTTGAAAGTTTGGATACTATTCGAATCGTCGCATTTTTAAGTTTGGACACCAAATTGTGACTTTAGCTATTGCAGTGGATTCATTTTTTTTTAATGGGTAAAGAATCTCTGCCACACCGAAAGTATTTCCATCCCTAATATAAATACGGAGAGAGATGTGGCTCGTTGCCTCGTTCGTCAAGGCATCAAGCTTCATTGGACTTTGGGCTCCTGAGTAAGCTTCAAGTCGCCTAAAAATGCTGCGTTTAAGTCTCATCGGTCACAGCAAATCACCCTTCAAGAGTTCAGATTATAGAGGACGAGGAGGAGGCTGAGGTTTTCTAACCAGTTAACTAGTCTTCCCCTGATCTATGTGCTTCGAAGAATAACCACCCTGTTAAAGCCGGAGATGATGACCAAGTATCGGTGCTCAACCCAACTGGGTAATACTACAAAGTGTTCTCGACGCAAGAGGCCTTCCTTTTTCAAGGTCTTGCTCCCCTCTCACTACTCCAAATTGCTGGTAAGAATATCAAGCAGAAGCTCTTTAGTTTCCATTCTCCAGTTTATCTGAACATGTCTAGTTCCTTTACCCTTTCTGGTGCTGCTTTGTTCTTCATTCTACTCTACGCTTAGATTTACCATTTCTTCTTTTGGCCGAACGACTTTTAATTTTGTAGCAGATACCACCACCTTTTATCAAGCATTTCAATAGATCAGTGCCCAGAAGATCCATCATTAGAAGTCCGACCGGAAAATGTTGGCCTGTAACTGTGAAAAAGATTGAGAAAAGATTCTATTTCCAAAAGGGTTGGCAGAGCTTTGTGGAACATCATGATTTGGTGGTTGGAAACCTTTTAGTTTTCAGCTACCATGGCAATTCAAAGTTCAGTGTTAAGATATACGACCGAAGTGCTTGTGAGAAACAAATGCCTTTACCACCTGTAGCCCAGATTCAGAGCGCAAGTGTTTCCCACCCAACGAATGGAAAGCAAGGCAAAATGATGCCCAAAGTCACCAAGGAAACAGGTACTTCTTTTACGGTAAAAGTTTAGTTCTTTTTAGTAAAATATGACTTTGCATCATATTTGAAGGTGGATGTGTCAAGCCAAACAGAAAGCCTATTATCAAGAATGGAAGAAATGGAGGGTTTGAAGCTGCCTGTTCATACAAAACAGAGTTTCCATATTTTATTGGAGTTTGGAGAAACTCTAGAAGATATTACATGGTCAGTTTCTTATCCTAATTAATATCCAGATTCATTTGAATGTTCAGCCTAATGAGCTAATCCCTTGTTTAAAAAATGAAATAAGGAAAAACGATTTGGAAGAAGGGAAGCATTTCATATTCGAAGATGCTACAAATTCCTGATATTGACTTTGCAGATTTGAAGTATATTTATTTTTAGATACAAGCATAGTTGTAGAACTACTCTGTTCTATATTTTTATTTTTCCAGAGAAGTTATAACAAAAGACAGAAAATTCATTAAAATCTATACCTGAATCCTCTAGATCAACCAGAAGAGGTATCAGGTATGTCAATGGCTACAAGCCTACAACCTGATCACCCATAGATAAGGGCTTGGGACAACAAACAAGGCCCTGGCTCTAATCAAATGGGGTTGGGAAGGTGTTCCATAAATAAGGAAATGGGTCCAATTCACCCACTCACTGTTGACAAATAAAAATCCTGCTTTCAGTATGTTTTTTCTCACTTTTTTTGCTTTTGTATTGGATGATAGACGATTCCAAGTGCTGTAGCAAGACAGTTTTGCCTTGCAAGCAAGGTGAAAATGGTTCTGCTTTGGGATCCTCAAGGGAGGCCATGGCCAGTGAAAGTCTGTTTCAGGAGAGATGGTCGTGTTGTTCTGTCAGATGGGTGGGGTGAATTTTCTAAAGCAAATAGTTTACTTGAAGGTGATGCCTGCAGCTTTGAGTTCTGCCATGGAATAGGCAATTCAATATGTGTCAATATATTCCGAGCAATGGGATCAACCAAACGACAGGCATCAAACAACAAGACTGGGATTGCAGTACCAGTCTCATCTATTACAAGCCAAAAAGGTTCTGTTATTGCAGTATCTAAGTCACTGCTGTGGTAAGGAAAGGAAAAAAAAAAAAAGTGGAGGAACATCTTCAGCATAGGAGGTTTGCTAGGTTTAGAGGAAGATTATCTAGTATTTAATGTTACTTAGTGGGTGCTTTTGGAAACCTTTCTCCGTACTCTTCATGCTATATAAAAAATGCCAACGGAGAAAGAGTCAAGTTCTTTCCTAAAATGTTTCTTCATTTGGACACTTTTGAATCTAATTTCCATTGGATCATCTTAATCATTTGAGATTGGTTACATGGGTAGAATAAATGGTTCAAGTTACCGCTTTAATCTGTTCAACAAAGTTTCATATTCATTCAGTTTGAGGAATTAAGAAGGAAAAAAAGGTTCCCTAAACAGATTGAGTGGGAAGCTTACTGAAATTAACATTGTCAGCATGGATTCATATTTAACATTATATGGTGCTGCCATTTTTCCCTAACACGAGGGCATACATGTCTAGATCTGAGAAGCATTCATGAAAAACAGTGCTGTTGGTTCCTCACATGTGAAGTGTCCCTTGTGTTAGGGACAGATGGTGGCACCATATAATGTTAACAGCAATGTGCAGAGTCCTGTTAACAGCAGATCCAGATTCATTGGATTTTGAGTTTTGATACAAGGGCATTGTACACTTATTGAAACCCAATATGTCAGCTATATTCCACCTTTATCCTTTAGTATTGATTGAACATAGGGTAAAAGTTGAGCCGGGTTTGGTCAGACTGTCAGAATTGAGGTCAATTTAATCCCAACCTGAGGTGTTGAAGCACCTACACTAACATAACCTCACCACATTCAGTCAACCCTAACCAAACCCAACCTAACTTGAAAGTGTGATGGGTTGGACCAGGTTGGGAAAAGTTATAAACCTCTATGAATACTATAATTATGTTAAACCAACAAATCTTAGCCTTTAGACTTTTTCTTTCGCTCAAAGCCTTTAGACTTAGAGTTGTCATACATAAATACATGGCAGATACAGATTGAATGGATTTAACTACATATAAAACTTGTATGCTTTTAAATTTGATTAAAATATAATACCTGTAAACATATTTAAGAAATGAATATCTTAAATACTATGTTTACTTGGTTTATGCCTTTATGCTTTCTGGATCCAATGTAGAAATTATAAATTTAGTTATTCAATATTTATACACCACTAATTTGCAATAGGTTCACCAATCACATGTATAAAATATTATTTAATCTTGGATGCATTATGCACATTGATTTGTATTTGTGGATTTATGTATATTTTGGGTTTACACCTAAACATTTTATACAAGTTATCATGAATTATAATATAAATTTATAAATTATAATAGGTCCATATGTACTTTTCATACAAATGTAAGTTAAACTTGGTTCTTGCCCATCCTCCATAAGCATTGGCTATTGCCCCCTAACCTGGGTGAAAGTGGGAACTGGTCACAAGTCTCCACTACAACCAGCCAGAGACCTTACCAACTGAGGCAGTTGGCGCCTTCCTCAGACACTTTATGTGTGTTTCTTATGTCTCACTTGTAGGAATTGTGCTGTAGACTTTGTTTAATTGCTAAGTCAATCTTTTAAGCCATAACATTTACATTTTCCATCAAACCATGGGAGATATCATAACAATAGCCTATAAAAGATTAATAACAAAAATAATTCTTTTCATGCACCATATATTTCTACCCTGGAAGAACTCTAGTTTCTTTATGCCACTGGAACAACCTTATATATATTGAAAGGACAGAGCACATGCAAGGAACTTTGACAATAGCTGCAGATATTAGTAGCAAATTTGTTATTGATAAAAAAAAAAGATAGTAGCAAATTGGGAAGACATGGGAGCATAAGAATGAGAAAATAACAAATAAGTTAACATTTTTTATAAATGATTAAAAATACAAAATTGTTAGTTTGATTAACCATTTTTGCCTCTACGTTGAATGGGTCAGATCATGCCACATCAGCATGTGTGTATAAATACATATTTTATCAATAAACAATGTATAATTATGTTTTAGATATGATATATGCATTGTTTTATATTTAATTTTTAATTTTTAATTCAGTTTTTATTTTTTATTTATAAAACTATTAAAAGTTGCGATTTGAGGCTAAAAAAGGTTTTTTTCCTACAAAAATAATGGGGCAAGGCGCTTGGAATGCATAAATCTCAAAAAGTAACCTAAATTTACAAAACAAAAGATCACCCCAATCAAACATTGGAGTATAAAGTTATGGCCTCTGAAAATTTGCATGCATTGAGTGAGCAACCTGCGACCCGATGACCAAATCAAATGGGTCAATGGTTAAACTGGCTGGATCAAACACTGGTAGTACAAACATCTAACTATGATGTTGGACTATACCTCCCACAAATTTTGCATGCTGAGTTACTTTACGAACAGTTTGGTTAAACTGTCTATATACATGACTAAACTTGATAGTGTTAAATTTAGTTGCTAAATACTTAATATTGTCCAAAAAGGATAAACATGACCAAGAAATGCTTTCATACACCGTTGATAAATGATTGCCTGCCATAAAATCAGTCATACTATTCTTGTTTTTTTCTCAAAAGCTCTACATACGATGCAATACCCAATGGTCACGCTACAAATAAACTTTTCCTTTTCTGCATAATTATGTAAAGAATTCAAAAGTCAAAATTAATTCGAAAAACTGACCCAAAAACATTATTTTGACATCTAAACCCCCAAGAACTTGCAAAAAGAATAGCTCTAGAAAAAGTGGTAGTAACAAAAACAAACACTTAGGCCTCGTTCATTTCATTTTTTTAGTAAGTTGTTCATGTAAATACATTTACCTGGATAAGTTTTACTTGGGAAACATTTATCTGGGTAAGTGCATTTACCCATGTTCTTTTATTTCTCATGTAAATAAGGTAATGACTATTTTAGCCATAAAAATTCATTATTAAAAGGGACATATTTTGTCTCATTCAAGTGTTGGCAACTTTTCTCTTAGGTGGGAAAGTTATTTACCCACCTAACTGCGAGAACTTGTCTAGACTAATCATTTTGATTCTGCCTCATAGGGGGTTCCTTTGATCTAAGCGTTATTGTTGTTTGTTTGAGGATGCCATTACTTGAAGCTCAGAGAATGGGTGAGAACTTAGCTTTTGTATTGGTTTCTCATAGATGATGCCAATTGATGTCGCGTGATTTGACTGTTCCCATAGACGGTCATCACTTATACCCTACTTAGCTCAGTCGATCTTCAAAGGAGGTAGATGATGCTGGTTTTGGCAGCCCCCGGCTGGTGATTCAGATATTGATTAGTAGTGTGCAATCCGGCTGCTCTCTAGTCGTCTGGCTACTTCTTGGTGGCTGATGACTCAAAGGCCAAAGTGAAGGATTTTTGCCGAATGAAGATATGGATGTCGAGCTGACTAGGCCAAGTTGGGGGGTAGATCGGGTGCCGAGTTGGGTAGCTCTTCAGAGAAACCTGTAAGGAATCAATGTCAGAGTGCCCGGGTTTCTTTACCCAGGGTGGACACTCCGATGCTTAAGTTAGTACTATATTATGGTTATGAATTGAATACTTGAGTATAACTAAGCTAGTGAGCAAGTAATCACATGTACCTCTCTGTGTCATTGGGGTTGGTGCCTTTATATAGGCTTTATTAAGCGTGGGCTTTATGTATTGCATCCAAGATTTCTAGGAGGTCGCCTAACCTGTCCAAGATCCCCAGAGGTAACTGCTACACACATTGACCATCCTTTAGAACACTCGATATGTGGAGCAACTTTGAGAAACTTGGGAGTATCGGGATATGCATACCGAATTTGTCGGCGAGCACAACTCGCAAGTCACCTCCTGGACCTCAGTCAGGTCAGCAAGTAGTCGAGGGAGGCCGTTCCTCATGTCGAGGTCACATCGGCCAGTGACGAGGTGCAACAAGTCGGCCCTAGACAAGGTGCTTTTAGCCAACCTCAGGTGTGGTCGAAGTTGCTAGGTCAGAGCAAAGACGAACCGCGATCTGGGATTCCAAATCATCGCTTAGGTGGTGTCCATGTGTCATCCAACTGTTCCAAGATGCCATGTGTCACGACGTGACTAGATGGCCAAATCTGCCCTCATCAATTGCCCCCTATTCCTGAGCTGAGGGCAGCTCGGTGAAAGGAGTAGATCGTTCCTTTTGGCCAGAATGACTATTTGATGAGCTCATAGTCATATGCATCAATCCAATTTGCTTCTTAGGTTGGAAGAGTTCAAGTGTTTGTAGCCTTACGCAAGACCTCACTGTCTTGATTTTCGAGTTATGAAAGCAGACTCATCCGCTCGAGGAAAGGTGAAGCAGGTATCCCGAGGACATTTACCTTATTAGGGATGCAACCATCAAGGGGTTTTGCAATCCGACCTATTACCTCAAGAGCGGAGCTCCTCATGCCGTCCTCAAGAAGGGTTTCTAACCGCGTGACTACTTTATTAGGTCGCTCCACCTAGGTAGACTATGACGTAGTGTCACTCGAATTGGTTCTCAAAAGAGTAGCCAGTGAGTTCGACGCAGAGCCTGAAACTAAAGTGAAGAGATCGACCAAGTTTGCATCCGTCATGGTGTTGAGGGCGAACTAGTCTTTCCTTTGTTCTCTTTCTCATGTTGAATGCGAACTGTTTTTTATTTCGTCCATGCAAAAGAGGCGGCTGGGTCTTATGTGGTTTTGAGGTCTTTTATCAGCTCGGTACCTTAGCCCTTAGGCTCTGGGAGTGACTTGTGGTCCACTCTCCTTATCCTTGCCCATGTCGAAAAGGCAACTGGGTCTCGTGTGGTACCAAGTTCTTTTATCAGCTCAACATCTTAGCCCTTAGGCTCTGAGAGCGATTCACGGTCTACTCTCCTTAACATTATTTAGCCAACATGCAGCCTAACCTTTCCGGCTAAGTGGGTGGTTATTCTGTAGTAACTTCTCATATGGCTGCTTCTACGTCATCCCATGGGATTATCTTTCTGGGCATGTGCTTATGAGACTATTGTGTACGCATTCTGCCCCTCTGTGAGGGCAATTACATAATGTTGTTGTGGGTGTGAGTTGGCAGTTCGGGGCCATGGCTGCACTACATCAGTCTCGTTGTGACGCCAGTCATCCATTCCTACAAGAGGCCACTGGGAGCTCAACCTGCGGGAGTAGCACTACCGACTCTAGGTCACCAGCTTGCGTCGGAGCCTTGGAGGGCTTGACCTGCAAGGGCGTCCATGCAGTCCACTAGCTATCGACTACTGCGGGAGATACGAAGGACTCGACTTGTAGAGGCGACCTCCCAACATGGGGCTGGTGAGGCCTCACCCTGGCTGACTGTTGTTGAGGATGAGTTGACATTGTTCTGCTGCTGTCTACATCGAGCTTCTCCCATTGAGCTTCAATCCCGATGGGAACCGCTGATGGCTCTACTACGGGAGAGGGCTGTTCACATGCGGTAGTGGGGTATCTATCTGAGGCACTAGGAATGTTGAGTTCGGCCTGAACTTGTCTGATTGTCACAGGGGAGTCCTCAAGGTTCATCATAGATGTCTTTACCCCCCAGTAATTGATATTCATTTTGGATGTTGGTGCTGCTCAAAAATGCCAGAGTTCAAAAAAAATTGAAATTAGAGAGTGAAAACTTAAATTTTTAATAGGTGAGATCTTTAGCTTTCTAGAAGATGAGGACTTATCCTTTTAGAAGGTGAGAACTTAGCTTCTTGTAGCGTTTCCCACAGACGGTGCCAATTGATGATGCTAGTTTTTGGTAGCCCCCAGCTGGCTGGTGACTCGGATGCTGATTAGTGGTGTGCAATCTAACTGTTCTCTAGTCATTTGGCTACTTATTGGTGGCTGATGACATAGAAGCCAGAGTGGAGGATTTTTGCCGGATGAAGACTTGGATGCCGAGCTGACTAGGCCAAGTTGGGGGGTAGATCGGATGCCGAACTAGGTTGATTGTCGAGCTGGGTAGCTCTTTAGAGAAACCTGTAAGGAATCAATGTCAGAGTGCCTGGGTTGCTTTACCCAGGGTGGGCACTCTGATGCTTAAGTTAGTACTATATTATGATTGCGAGCTGAATACATGAGTGTAACTAAGCTAGTGAAATCGCCCGTACCTCTCCGTGTCATTGGGGTTGGTGCCTTTATATAGGGTTTGTTTGGCGTGGGCTTCACGCACTACATCCAAGATTTTCGGGAGGTCACCTAACCTGTTCGAAATTTTCGGAGGTAACTGCCACACACGTTGACCATCCTTTGGAACACTTGGTACGTGGGCCAACTTTCGAGAAACTTGGGAGTATCGGGATATGCATACTGAATTTGTGAGCGAGCACAACTCGCAAGTCACCTCCTGGACCTCAGTTAGGTCGGAAAGCCCTCGAGGGAGATCGCTCCTCACATCGAGGTCACATCGGCCAATGACGAGGTGTTCCTAGCCGACCTAAGTTGTGGTCGAAGTCGCTAGGAGAGAAGACGAACCGCGATCTGGAACTTCAAATCATCACTTAGGTGGTGTCCATGTGTCATCCAGCTATTCCAAGATGCCATGTGTCATGACGTGACTGGAGGACCAAATCTGCCCTCATCAGAGGTCGCTCCTCAAGCAGAGGTCCTTTAGGTCGGCTAGGCCGAGGTACTTTAGGTCAACCATAAGCAAGGTGCTACTAGCCGACCTACTGGGGTGATCTGCTTACTCAATGTCAAGGTGTCACTCGGATGCCATGTGTCTCTGAAGATAGGTCACCAGGTCGACGGAGATAGGTCGCCATGTCTCTTGTAGGTCTCCAAAGGTAGGTCATCAAGTCTCCAATAGGTCTCCGAAGGTATGTCTCCAGGTTGGCGAAGGTAGGTCTCTAGGTCTCCCTCTAGAGGTAGGTCTTTGGGTCTCTAGTAGGTCTTTGGAGGTAGGTTCCAGGTCTCTAGTAGGTCTCTGGAGGTAGGTTCCAGGTCTCTAGTAGGTCTTTGGAGGTAGGTCTCTAGGTCCCCAATAGGTCTCTAGAGGTAGGTCTCTAGTAGGTCTCTGGAGGTAGGTTCCAGGTCTCTAGTAGGTCTTTGGAGGTAGGTCTCTAGGTCCCCAATAGGTCTCTAGAGGTAGGTCTCCAGGTCTCTAGCAGGTCTCTGGAGGTAGGTTTCCAAGTCTCCAATAAACCAATCCTTGATAACCAAGTAAACCAATCCTCGATAACCTAATTCGAGTTGATGGTCCAAAGAAAACAGCTTTAGTTCTGTTTAGCATCATTCCTGGGAGAAGTTGTTTCAAAACAGGAATGGAACTTCTGGTTCCTGGGGAATAACATTAGTGTTTGGCAATTTGTTCCTTAGGCTATGTTTGGAAATGATGCAAATATGTAGAGTGTAAAACGGTTCATATAAATTGCAAAATTGGATTAGCTTTGCATTGACAAATTTATCTCCTTACCAAACAAACCTTTAGCTGCAATGGATGCAAACATGAATTCCAATAAAGCATATGCTTTATTTTATCAAAATCCTACTTGAATGCAAATTTACTTTGTTTTTATTGATGTACTTTTACATCTTATTATCAATATTAACATGCATTGGTCTGTCATTTGTCAATGCATAAATATAATATTGCCAAACACAGGCAAAAATGAATCGAAGTGCAAATTTACCGTTAACCAGGATTTACACTCCATTTGCATTGTTTCCGAATGCAGCCTCAAGAGCAAGTTTCTATCCTAAAGAAACAGAAATAGAATTTGGGTATGCTATTGAATCTTGAGGTTAGTCTAGGTTGTTGAAAGCAAAAAGAAATTACAGAGCAAGAGCAAAGGACCAATTTCAAGGAGTAATGGGCTCTTAGTTGTGCGGCGGAAAAACGTGAAGGGTTGATTGCAAGAACAACCCATGCAGCCTGGTCAAAGCTATATAAGAGGTTGGAAGTCCTTTGGTTGTAGGAATTAACCCACATGAGGAACTAGCACACATGTTCACAACAACGATGTCGTGGGAACTAGGAACCGTGTGTTCCCAAATTTGTCCTTCCTGCAAAGTGACATCTTGGTGAGTTCACATCTCCACCCCACAGCACATCCCAATCGTGTATTGGGAACATCTCCTTATGATGACATCATTGGGACTGGTACTATCATCGGGAGATGTTCCCAATACCCTGTGGGTAGGAGATGTGATCACCATTCAAGTCACTCCAAAAAAAAAGCTGGGAATGCATCGTGCATTCCCACTCCAAAAGAACCCGTTCCCACCTAAAATGTCATGCCAAAATGTTTTGTTGGGACCAAATTCATTGGCAAAATGTAGTTTTTTGCTTTCTTGCTTTCCTGCTACAGGAACCCTCTTAACCTTCAACGTCCCACGAGTTTTCCTGGTGTGCTTCCCTCTGCAAGTCAACCCTTTTTTAAGGTGAGTCCATGATAGCATTGAATCTCAATCAATCTCCTAACGTTGAATACATTTGAAGCCCTATGAAGTTTAGGAAACGACAACCTCTAATAATACAAAGAGGATTCGTCTCAAGAAGGAACAAAGACGGGCGGAGAGAGACAAGAATTAATAGCTCACCTTCAATTGAGACTCTACGTTATGTGCATCCGTGGGTGCACTGGTCAAGTGCACCTGCCAATTGGTGTGTTCGGAAGCGCATCGTTAAACACCCTGGAACACCAGTTTAAACATTTATAATTTTACCGTTTTTCAAACTACTAACATAGTAAATGGGTGAGAACAGGTCGTATCCACAGGGAAGCAAGTGAAAAATTAATATATACTTAGGTCCGAACAAGAGAATGCAATCGGGAATGACAGAAAATATGAAAATAAAATCTATTATTACTGAAATTAAATGTTTCGAATTTAAACAAGACAATAAATAAAAATCAGAATTTAATAAAGTATTGGAATCAACAAAGGAAATAAAAGAAATAAATAAAAAACAATCCAGAATCCGGATCTGGTGGCGATAGCTGTAATCAGCCAAATAGCTTGCAGAAACCCCTCCTGACAAGAACCAGGCGTCCGTCCTTTCTACAACCCTCGAACCCCTCGAGACACCTTAGCCTTGAATTAAACGAATTCAGATATGCAAAACAGAGAAACAAACAAGAATTAAATTTAATAGATTACAGAAATAAAAATAATAGAAAGAAAAATAAAGAAAATAAAAGAATGGTTGATCAGATCTAGTGGTGGTAGTTGTAGAATAGTTGAACAACTTGCAGGAACTCCTTTTGACAAGAACTAGGCATCCTCTCCTTCTACAACCCTTGAACTCCTCAAGAAACCATAGCTTTGTTAACTGGTTGAATTGACCAACCCCTTCTCTAGGGCCCCTGGGGTTCTTTTTATAGAGAAGGGCGGATATAAGTGGAATTAGAGAGAAAGAGGGGGGCGGTTGCTAGGTTTTAACAAAAATATGGGTGTCCTAGGGTTTAGAATGAAGGGTTAGGATGGTTCTAAGATGGTGATATTAAGGCTGAGAAGAAAAGGAGAAGACACCCAATATTATGTAAGGCTGAGATTTAATGGGTAAAGGTTGAATGGTGAAGATTAGAAGTTAGGTGGCTCATAGGGTTAGAATGCTAAAATGACAGTGCCCTAAAATAGATGGTAGAGATTAGAAGGGATGGAAGGTAAGGATTTAGCAATTAGGGGCGGCTAGGGTTTGTTAAGAATGAAAAGAATGGGTTAAAAAGTGCCATAGGGTTTTCTAAGGTGTGGGGAGCATGCTAATATAGCAGGAGGGGCGCCAAACTGGGTTTAGCAGCTAGGAAGTGCTCTCCTATTTTCAGTTTTTCTCAAAAGCACCCCCTCTCTCAGCTGAACTTCACATCATCTTCACAAAATATACATTTCAGCCATGAAAAATTTTCAGTTTTCCCCAAAATTTGCATAGAGACCCTTAAAGGCCACATTGCATTTAATTGGGAAAATGACACATCTTGACTATTATAAGGCCGAAAATACCCCTAAAATGATGCCCTTAAGGCATTGAAATGCAAAATTATCACACCCCTCAACTTAACCATTGATGGTCCCTTAGTAGTGCAGCCTTAAAATTACACTAATCATAGAGATCCTTCCCATTTCAGGATCATCCCTAACAGAATTAGTCAAGCACCCTAGTTCAAGAATTCTCTATCTCTGTATAGATCGGTATTGGGATTAAGGGGTAAAACTGTCTTATTTTGAATATTACAGAAACTTGGCTTAAAAATCTTATTACCCTTCCATTTGCAGACTGTCTTGATAAGCTGAGAATGATTTTTACAATCAGACATGTATTCTTCTTATCATTTCTAACAGCAGATTTCTACCCCTAAACTTGATATGCATACTTATTTTTTGTTACGTTCCACCGTTTTATGTGAATTTTGACAATTGCCTTAGGTGAAGAGACTCGATTACTATGTATTAGGTGATTGTCTTTGGCATTTCCTTTTCCGTTTAATGCGAATCTCAACACTTAGGTGAAGAGACTTAGTTACTAAGTCTAGGTTGTCCATTAACCTTTTATTCTCTTTTTTTTTTTTTTTCTTTTTTTTTTTTGCAATACTGTGTTCAGGGTAGTCCATTGTTTCTAACAATTTGAAGAATTTTTGTCTAATTTCTCCATCTTTCTCTTCTTATCTTAGCAGGGGCAAATTTGGGAGTATTTTCCAATTTCTAAATGGTTTCGACAATAGTCAAATAAGACCAATTTTGACTCTTATCACTTGCTACCAATTTCTACAAAATTCAATATTCTTTTATCAGTTTCATCAACTTTTTCTGTTTGGGAATCTCTTTTAATGGAAAAAAATTAATTTTTTTTGTGAAGTTTTAATTCTACATATTTAAAGGCTTAGCTTCTCATTTTTTTTTTCTTTTCAATTTTTTTTCTCTTTCCTCACCCCCAGCTTAAATGCCATTGTCCCCAATGGCATGACTAGAATGATGCAAAAAGGACTTGAGCCAAAGGGAACAATGAATAGGTTTTTCCTAAGGGATTCAAGGTCTGCTACCTACCTCAAATCAAGAAAAGAAAAACTCTAATCCTAAAAGTAACTGAAAATTATGTTGGATTGCTTCCCAACCAACACTAAGTTTAACATCTTCAGCCAGACACATTCACGCACTTTCTTTATGTAAACTCTCCAACTCACTTTCATCTTCTGACAAACATGGTTTAGATTGGGCTAACCAAGGGGTAAGTAGGGCATCTAAAAGATTATCCACTATATCTGCTTTGCACTTATCTTTCCCTAGGTTTGGATACTTAGAGGCACTAAAAATGTTTAACTAGACTTTCTGCTCCCCAAATGAAATGTCCATTTCTCCCGATTTATAGTTAGTGTTTGCATTGGCCATTGCTAGAAGCGGACATCTTAAGATTATCGGGATGTGGTTCAGTTCCTTAGTTAGGGTCATGTCTGGGACGATAAAATCCACTGAGAATTGACAACCCTCTACCATAACAATGACGTCCTCAATAACACTTCGAGGAGTCTTGACTGACCAAACAACGAGTTGCAGAATTACCGGAATAGGTTCTAACTTGCTGATCCTGAACCTGACATTAATGGACAAAAGTATATTTATACTGACCCCTAGATCTAATAAGGCCCGATCGAAGGTGATTCTAGAGATGACACAACTTATGAGAGGAACACTAAGGTCTTTCATTTTTTGGGGAAAGTGGTTTAGGAGAGATGCACTAACATTTGCCGAGAGCATTATTCTTTGTGTGGCCGATCGTGGCTCCATCATTTGAGTACACAACTCTTTTAAAAACTTGGCATAGGCCAGGACATGTTGGATCGCATTGAGGGGAGGGAAGTTAATATGGACTTCCCTGCTTTCCTCGTTGTGAGTCTCTTTCTTCTTTCGCATCGGGCCGACTGTGAGTGCAGTTGGAAAAGGAACTACGGGGTGGTTTACTAAAGGTTCTTCTTCTACAATTTCATTTCCTTCTTCTTCTCCCCCTAACTTAGGGTTTTACTGCTCATTTTCTTTTTCATTAACTCTCTTTTTCTCACACGGGTTCTCTAACATCCTCCCACTCCTTAAGGTTGTAACAGCTTTGACATTTTTAGGCTGAGGGATCTTAGGAGGTGGTTGAATTTGTTGTGGAAGAAAATTCGGTGGATGATTTCTAGGAGTCGCAACCAGTTGACTCGGTATTTTCCCTACTTCTCTCATCGCCTTGGCTTTGGCTAGCCGTCCTATTAGGCTTTCTATTATATCGATGGACTGCTGTTGATTTAGGATAAATTGTTGAAGCTACATGAATTGGTCATCTACTGTACGGGTCTGAGGAGGTTGAGGGTAAGTTTGATACAATTCGGCCGATTGGTTCCTAGGATGCATCTGCTGGAATTGGATATGCCCTTGTGGCCTCTGAAATTGTTGAGCCATGGAGTTAGATGAATGGTACTGCTAGGACTGTGTGTAGGTTTGACATGGTTGAGATGGTTGAGTCCTAGGGTAATCATTGTAGTCCTAGTGGATCTAGCCTTCAGAGCATTGTGAGTGCACATCTGGCAGGGGGTTTCTTGGGCTTGGGCCTTATAAGTGAAGTTGGGCTGATTTTCCCACCCAGGGTTATATGGACTAAAGAATGGGTTAGCATTGGGTTGGAAAAATTTGTTGGCCGCATGTACTTGGTTTAGATTGATTGGTTGACATGGGCCTGCCGTAGGGCACTAGCTAACATGATGGGCTAGGCTTGCATAGATGGAACACGATGGATAGGCTGACAAGGTTGGGTATGGGCCACTTTATTGACAATATGCAAGGACTTGGTCAATTCCGTGGGCCATCTCATTAATCTTGTCTAGTTGTCAAGATACGTGGTTCCAATCTATCTATGGCTCAGGTTGGAAGTAGTTTCTCATCCCACAAACTCCAACCATTGAATTCATTTTGTTTTAACCCTCTTTTCTTGAAATTTGAAATTTAAATTTTGAATTTTACTTTCAAATTTAAATTCTGCAATTTAAACTTAATTCTTTTTATTTTTTTATTTTTTATTTAAAGTTTGAAATTTAAATTTAAATTCAAATTTGAATTTTTAATTTTTTTTTGAAACTTGAAATTTAAATTCAAATTCAAAATTTTAAATTTTTAAAAAATGCAAGCAAATCAACCACACGACTTAGGGGCTGACCTAGAGTTTCCTAAACTAGTGGTTCAACCAATGTGAATCCTCTTAGGTTCATTTGGAATTACACCACATCATTTGGTTAGACAAATAAGAGGTGGGGATGTGGGAGGCTCCCCTTGCTCTTGCAATGACCTAATTAAGTAACCACAAAACCTGCTTTGGCATGGCCATTTAACCACTTTTCTTAGACACCAACCGTCGGTTATAGGAAGTAATCACAAGTTTCCTTAAAATTCAACACACTTTTGAACCAAATGTGAGGCGGTGATTTTTTGGCCAAGGAAGGGTGATGAAATCCCCACCTTATCTTATTTACATTGGATGCCCTTAGAATGGATTAACAGAAAGAAACAAAATAAACAAAGCAAATGCAACTAATTACAGTGCATGCACAATTATTTCCAAAATGCAATTCAGTAATATAACATAAAAATATAAAATAAACTAAGCACAAGAAGCAATTAAAATAAAAACAAACCTAGCACATTCATAACTAACAAAATAATTTTAGCAATTAAATAATCATTTATGATGCATGCTCTAAAACATATCAAATCCTAGATGTTGGAATGCAAATGCAAAACTTTTAAAATATTAATTATTATTTTTATATTGTTTTGATTTTTTTAATTTTTTTATTCGAAATTTTAAATTTAAATTTCGAAATTTCAAATTCAAATTTAGATTCAAATTCAAAATTTAAACTCAAATTTGAAATTTAAACTCAAATTAAAAAATTTAAACTATTTCCTATTTAACAATTAATTATTCAATTAAATAGCTAAAATGAAAGAATTAAATAAGGAAACAAATAATTATAACAAACATAAAATAAAATAATTAATTATGCTAAAAATATTAACAACTACCAAAATAAATTCTAACAAGAAAATTTCTATTCTAAAAATTAAACCGAAAATAAAATAAACAAAAGAAAATTATGCGGCAATAAATAAAATAAAATAAAATAAAATAAATGATAAAAAATTGAAATAAAAGGAAAACACAAACCTAATAAGATAGAAATTCAAACAAGAAATTAAAATAAAGAAAGTAAAATGGATCTAGAAACAAAACTATAGAGAAAAAAAATAATAATAATAAAAAAACCAGATATAGGAAAAAATAACTAAAGATTCAAAAATTACTATTCAACTGAAAAAAAGAGTTCGAAAAGAAAAATAAAAAAATAAAAAGTAAAATGGAACGACTACACCTAAAACGCAATCCAATTTCTCTTATCTTCTCTTCTCTTCCGTCCCATAGTCCCGCAATGCTCCGGTACCCCACCTTTCACTATTCCGTCCTGCAGAATGAACGAGAAACAAGAATTAAAATAAGATTATAGATCAAGTAATCAAATGAAAATAAAAAAAATGATGAAATAAATTCAAATAAAGCAAATAAAAAAATTTCTCCATTGCTTCCACGACAATAACATCAAAAACTTGGTGTGTCCGAAAGCGTGTTGTTAAACACCCCGAAACACTAGTTTAAACATTTATAATTTTTATCATTTTTCAAACAACTACTAACATAGTAAATGGGTGAGAACAAGTCGTATCCACAAAAAGCAAGTGAAAAATTAATATATACTTAGGTTCGGGCAAGAGAATGCAATCGGGAATGGTAGAAAATACGAAAATAAAATCTATTATTGTTGAAATTAAATGTTTCAAATTTAAACAAGACAATAAATAAATATCAAAATTTAATAAAGTATTGGAATCAACAAAGGAAATAAAAGTAATGAATAAATAAAATAATCTAGAATCTAGATCTAGTGAAGGTAGCTGTAGATCGGTCGAACATCTTGCAAAAACCCCTCCTGACAAGAACTGGGCGTTCGTCTTTTCTACAACCCTCGAACCCCTCGGGACACCTTAGCCTTGAATCGAATGAATTCAAATATGCAAAACAGAGAAACGAACAAGAATTAAATTTAAAAGATTGCAGAAATAAAAATAACAGAAAAAAATAAAGAAAAGAAAAGAATGGTTGATTAGATCTAGTGGCAGTAGTTGTAGAATGGTTGAACAGTTTGCAGGAACCCCTCTTGACAAGAACAAGGCATCTTCCCCTTCTACAATCCTTGAACTCCTCAATAAACCTTAGCCTTGTTAACTGGGTGAATTGACCAACCCCTTCTCTAGGTCCCCTGGGGTCCTTTTTATAGAGAATGGTGGATATAACTGGAATTTGAGAGAAAGAGGGGGGGGGTGGCAACTGGGTTTTAGCAAAAATATGGGCACCCTAGGGTTTAGAATGAAGGGTTAGGATGGTTCTAGGGTGATCCTAAGGCTGAGAAGAAAATGAGAATGCACCCAATATTATGTAAGGTTGAGATTTAATGGGTAATGACTGAATGGTGAAGATTACAAGTTAAGTGGCTCCTAGGGTTAGAATGCTAAAAAGAGAGTGCCCTAGGGTTTGCTAAGAGTGAAAAGAATTGGTTAAAAGGCGCCCTAGGGTTTGCTAAGGCGTGGGGATCATGCTAATACAGTAGGAGGGGCGTCAAACTAGGTTTAGCAGCTAGGAGGTGCCCTCTTGCTTTCAGAGACCCTTAGAGGCCACAACATTGCATTTAATTGGGAAAATGGCACATCTTGACTATTCTAAGGTCGAAAATACCCCTTAAATGATGCCCTTAAGGCATCAAAATGCAAACTTATCACCGATCTTGTTTGGCCACATCAAATTCAGCGTTGAATGTGTAATGGTGAAGTTTGGAGGTATGTCAATCGATTCCGTCCAGTTCAACCGAACGCAAAAAAATGAAACCCATTCATCTATCTTCACGAGTTCGAACTCCCCCTTCCTCTTTTCATTTAGAAACCTAAGCACCTCCAAGCTCATGAGTGCCTTCACTCCAATTGGCACCACCGTGAACAACGAAGCCTTAGGTTGTGAAGGATAAATTGTCTAAACAAGCGTTCATATGTCTTCTTCCTCTCCCTCCTTTTCATATGCTCTACATGCTCGGACCTGATACAACATATGTTGCATATGAACCCCCTCCTTCACTTTACAGTTTTCTGATGTAGAAGAATCGGTTAAATAAATTAAAGTAAGATACTGATGAATTGCTGCTACTCTTCTCCTCTTCATACTTGCTGACTAAAGAATTGAACAAGCCCACATCGACCCCGATGGACAAGTTGATCATGTACTGGCTCTTGGTCCCTAACTATCTCACCACTCGTAACACACACGTTCAAGGTGCCGAGCAACCAAGCCAACTCCCGCCGCTGCATTCTTTGCATATCCAGTGAAGCAATCACGGATTTGGCTACATGACCGGAGAAGAATAAGAAGAATGAAATGTTTCCCACCGGAAAATCCACCCTTGAACCCAAGAATCTTTGTAGTAGTGGTAGCCAAGAAATCCACCCGTGAACCCAAGAAGACGTTTTCGTCATCTTGTTGTCTCCATTGTTGTGGCTCCGATGGTCGCCAATGTTGAAGCCGTTAACACCATTGAAAACTTTTCTATCTATACTCCTGAGCACGGTGTGGGTTTGACAATGGATTACTCTTTCATCCATAGTCGTTGGTCCTTTGTCGGACACAAGAAATCACCATTGAAATGGGAGAGAGCGGTTTAAATCATATGGACTTCATGGTGGAGTAACTAATTGCAGGTATGCTAGCAGAGTTGCTTGTCTACAACTTGGAGTTCATATGTTGCATCATAAGTCACTCTTCTTCACTAAGATTGCAGGGAAGAAGGAGGAAGAGCAACAACTTATTGTTGATCATTGGTTGATCCTTTTCTGTTGGCATTGGTTGGTGTTGGTTGCCGATGATCTGGTAATAGGGCTAGGTTTGGAAGATAGAGGGGTTTGAGTCGAGTTCTAACATGAGAGGGATGGCCAAATTGTGTTTTGTGGCTAATTCAACCAACCAAACCACCGATAATGGAGAAAATCTCCATTAATTCACAGTAAGACTAATTAGATGACATGCTTGCCTCTCATTGGTGGGTGCACTTGTCCAATGCACCCATGGGTGCATAGAATGTAGACTCTTCAATTGAGTTCCTTTGTGAGCTCCTCAAGAAGGGTTGTGAGCACTCTAGTCACTTGTTGTGTGGGATTTCAATGCCTTAATCACAAGCTTGTTGGGTGCTTAGACAACGAAACAACAAAGACCAATGTTCAAAGAACTGGACCAGGCATAAAACTGAAGAAGGGAGAGGTTCATGGGTCAGAGGTTCAACTGGGGTTGAATCGTGATGACATGGCATATACATATATATACTATGGGTCATATAAATACTATATATAATATATTTTACAATTTTTAATATACTTAAATATGATGGATAGATGATATACTTCTCAATTTTTAAAATACATGAATAAGGTTCAAGCTTTTTATCTTATATTTTCTTTAAAATACGTGCATAATAATGTAGTATGAATAATAAATAATTGTTAATTAGTATAAGTGAAGAGACGGATTAGTAGTAATTAAAGTAAACGATGAAAATAAGCTTTTGGGTTCAAATCTTATCAACAACATTTTAACATTTCACTTATATATAGACCCGGGTGGTTTTATGAAACCGGGATCGGTTTACCGGTTTTCTAATTCAACCGATTGGTTTTCAGTAGACTTTGAGCAAATCCGATTATTAAGGTATAAGTGTAGTACCAAAATCAGACAAGGCCTTGGGTCACGGTTCAACCGGCCGATCCATTCCGGTTTTCTAAACATTGACTGATGGTGCGTAATCCGGTCACTCCTAGTTGGCACTTGCGTGGCTTCCGAAGGGTACCTGAGATGAAAAGAAGAAGAATCCCCGGGGGCTTGCCCGGCGGGAACACTCCGACGCTTAAGTTTGTATTCTGTGGAAGAAGCAAGGAGAAGGTGATGGCTAAGAGCGCAGATAGCGCGAGTGATAGAAGATACCTCATTCTTTGAGAATAGGCTCCTTATAACATAACTCTATTGCACCAGCCCCACTAGCCTCTGACAGGGCAGGTATAACCTTCACTGTTAGCTTGTCGCAGCTGTTACAAGTAGGGCTGAGGTGGCATGCGCGGGGCTATCATTGTAGGGTACAGGCCTGTCAGGTGTAAGGCACCCTCTAAAGGTGGCAGGCATGACATTGTCTGACGAGGGACATGGCTACTGACCCCAGATTTGTCGGGTATGGTGGTCGGGTAGGAGATCTTCCTACGATATGCCGAACTACTCTTTCACGAGTTACCCTGTGCCAAGCTATCCCGTAAGCATCGAGCTACTTGTGGCAAGCTATGCCGAGCTGTCTGACCCGAGGTGTCTTCACCTCGGGGCATCTAGAGGCGGGTCAGTGTGTTCCTTTCTGGGAGTGGCTTGAGATCCACTAGTGGGGCTCGGTTATTAGGAGAGGTCAGGGGGCCCCAAGCTCGGAGGCAGCTCAGGGTGCCTTAGCCCCGGGGAGGAGACGCGGGCTAGGCGGCTCCTAGTGAGTAGTCTATCCCGTCGATTTGTCAAACTAAAGTCGGTGTGACTTTCCCACCGAGTTGCGGCTGTGCCTGCTGTGCTGTCACGCTGAGTCATCGCTTGAGCAAGGTTACGCCCACGAGTACCCGTGCTACGAGGTCAGGCCAAATCACCCTCCATCAATTGCCCTCCACTCCATGCACTAGCAGTGTTGACCCAGTGCGGGGAGTTCATGTTGCGTGGGGTGGATTTGGCTTCGGTACTCATGCCGCTTTGTCACGCGTTTCGCCCAACTGGACCGGTCTTGTTCGTGGCTTGGTCAAAAGGAACCCGGGTCGCGTTCAATTTACGCGTAGATGTCACGCGGTTTGGACTTCGTGGACAAAAAACAACGCGCTAAACTGATTTCACCTCAAGGAACCCGTAGCCGATTTTTTTGAGAACCGTTGGATCGTCTTCATCTTGACCGTTAATGCTCGAGTGCAGCGGCTATAAATAGTGGGGGACCCTTGGTCATTTCTTCACCACAAAGTCTCCCACGTCAGAGTTGAGCTTGCATCTGAGGTTCCTAGCTCGGGTCTTCTAGCTCGGTTCGTTCCTCTAGTCAGTTCGCATTTCCTGTATTGAGTCCCCGAGCTCCTCTTTCTTTTCCGAATATCCTTTCCCTTTTTGTCTCAATGTCGTCTAGCGTAGATGTAGATAGCCTCGTCAACGAGCCCAAGGTGGGTACCTCGTTTCAGGGTGGCTCCTTTGCCGCCCAGCCGTCTGATGTATGTGCGGCTTTGGGTCGTCTGGCATCCACCTCCCACCGAGGTCGGGTGCTAAATCAGTTCGGCCCTTCCACCATGACCCCAGAGAGGGTCCAGGACCTCATATAGAGGTTCAACCTCCTTGGGCAATATTCGTACAGTCTTCCTACCGGCAACTTCCCATGGGAGCACGGTCCTGACGAGATTGTGGTCTTCAGGGAGCAATTGATAGCCGAACTCCGACTTCGTCTTCACCCCCTGATTGTTGAGGTGCTGGTGCACTTTAACATCACTTTGGACCAACTTCACCCGAACTCCATATGGAATGTGGTGGGGGTCATTTCCCTTTGTTTTGACCGAACTCTTTCCATTGACCTGGACGTTATCAGTACAATCTTGGCCATAAAGAAGAGTGCTTTGGGCACTCTCCCTAGGCACAGACGGTCTTACTATCTATCTCCCCGTCCGGGTTTCAAACTCATGCACAAGGTCCCGTGTAAAGTCCCGGCCTAAATGCGAGAATACTTCGTAGTTCGGAGCAGCACGGGGTGGCCCTTCCCTACTAATTGGAGGGTGGCCGTTCAAGACCCCGGTGTCATCCTAGATGGGAAGGCCAAGAAGGCACTCCAATCACTGGCTCAGCTCGGGTTAAATTACAAAGACTTCACAGCCGAGGAGAAGCTCATCCAGGCCGGCTTGAGCCTGGGTAGTTTTTCCTTCACTTCGGCTTTTTGTCCACATATTTACTTCGGGATTACTAATGTCGAGCTTCACTGCATGTCCCATGGAGGCGGAGAAGATTGATGGTCAGAGGCTCTTCCACCAAATGAAGAGAAAGAAACGCGTGGCCAAGAAGGCACGCATTGAGTCTCCACAGGCCTCCGCCGAGGCTCAACCTTCTCAGGCTCTAGTTCCGGAGCCCGAGCTCCCTGGCGTTCAGCCTGTGATCGACCAGGAGGAGGACATGGAACCTCCAGGAACTAAGATAGCGGCAGAGCCTGCCACTGAGTTCGCCGAGATAGCTGCCAGAGGTGCTACAGAAGCCACTCCTGAGACACGCCCTGCAGGGGCTACAGCCGGGGCCTGCCCTGTTGGTGTCGCTGCCGAGGCCTCCGAGGAGTCTGGCCATGCGGTAAAGATGACGGCGTCTAGCTCGGAGAGCTAGGGGTGAAAGCATTCTGAACCCTCGGTGTAGTCTCTAGAAGAGCAAGGAGGTCGCGTACCTGGAGGAGGTCACAAAATGGGCTGATCTCACTCCTGGTCAGCTCGGTGCCCGGGTTGATTCTCATACCATGGTGGTGAGTTTCCTATGAAAGATTCTCCCCCTTCTTTTTTTTTTCACTGACTGGTCTTGCCTTCTTGTAGATGAACTCCGTCGTGCGTGCCTTGACCTTCCAGTCCGATCGGCACCTGAGACGGGCTCTAGAAGCCGAGAAGTCATCCCGCAAAGCCCATACCGAACTGAGGGCAGCTCGAGGTCAGATCCACCGCCTTCAGAACGACGCCTCAACTCAGAAGAGCTTTATTGAGGTGTTGTTGGCGGAGAAGAATGAGCTGGCCTGGAACAAGGACAGACTGAGGGCCGAAGTGAGCGGGTTCAAGGTCGGCCAGGAAGCTTTGAGGCTCGAGGTTGATAGTCTCAAGGCAGACCGAGACGGTCTCGAGGCAGATTGGGACTCCCTGAAGCTTGAGGTGCGGGGCCTCAAAGAAGCAAAAGGGAAACTAGAGAACGAGGTGGAGTACCTCCGAGCTGACCTCAAAGAGAAGACATAAATCCTTGACGACGCCCTCTAGGAGAGCAAGGTACAGGCTATTATTGATTACGTCTAGTCATCGAAGTTTGACAACGTGATGACTGAGGCCTACCACAAGGGCTTCAAGCTCAGCCGATGGCTGATCAGGCACCTCAACCCCGATTTGGACACAATCACTATCACCACTTCCCGGATCACCGATGACATAATGCGTCAGTCGGCGAATGATCTGGACTCTGAGGATGAAGGCGCTGAAAATGAAGCAAAGGCTGTTGGCCCAGTTACTACCCCCGAATAGGTCCCTGGCAAAGACAATGAGCCTCCAAAATAGCTCGGTCCTTGTATTTGCAAGCTCAATCTCCTTTCTTTTTCTTGTACCAAAACTTTTGTAATAGAATTTCATAATGAGAAGTTCACTTTGCTAAACACTTGTGTAATTTCCTTTACTTGTTGAAGTGGTTATTTTATTCTGAACTGTTAGGCTATCAAGCTAATTACCCGAAGTGAGGGTTCCTCAACTGTCGTGACCCCGAATCGTATTCCAATACTTAGTAGGGGTAGCCTTACGCACACCGAGGTGAGTAACATAGTAGGGTACATGCCCGACCTGCCGCACCCGGGGCGAGCTATACATCACAAGGTTCGTGCCCAAACTGCATATGCCTTAGGAATTACAAGTACTTAGCCTATGCCGATGAGGTGACTAGGCTTTATATGGTGTCGAGGTCTTTCATTAGCCCGACGTCTTAGCCTTTATGCTGGGGTAGTGGCTTATAGTCCGTTCTCCTAGAGTCCGCCTATACCGAAGAGGCGACAAGGTCTTATAGTGCCGAGACCGTGTTATCTCGGCATTTTGGCCCTTAGGCTCGGGGAGTGGCTCGTAGCCTACTCAGTTGTTACAGATAGTATTGTCTTAAGTTGACAATATTCCACACCCGAGGTATTTGTTTCCCTTCGAGGGTTTCGAGCTCGTATGTTCCTTCCCCAAGCACTCATTTCACTCGGTAAGGTCCTTCCCAGTTGGACCCAAGTTTGCAAGCGCCGGGCTCAGGTACCATAACTTTACGAAGGACCAGGTTGCCGGCACAGAGGTTTCGCTTCTTGACCCTGGTGTTGTAGTACTGAGCTACTCTCTGCTGGTAAGCTGTGGTCCTAATGTACGTGAGGTCCCTTACTTCGTTGAGTAGATCAAGGTTGGTACACAGCTCATCTTCGTTCGTCTGGTCACTGTATGCTTCCAGTCGCAGCGTAAGTACTTCGATCTCTACGGGGATAACTGCCTTGGTTCCATAGGTGAGGTTGAAGGGAGTTTCTCCCGTGGCGGTCTTCTCCGTGGTTCAGTAAACCCATAGAACACTAGGTAGCTCGTCTGCCCACAATCCTTTAGCTTGGTCCAAACGTGCCTTCAGTCCGCGGAGGATGGCTTTGTTTGTGACTTCTGCTTGACCGTTTGCTTGAGGGTGTGTGATTGAAGTAAAATTCTGTTAGATTCTCATGTCTTGACACCAGTTCTGAAATTTGATGTCCTCGAACCGTTTTCCATTGTCAGAAAGCAGTACTCGAGGTAACCCAAAGCGGCACACAATGTTCTTCCAAAAGAAGTTTTGGACATTCCGGGCTGTGATTGTTACAAGAGGTTCGACTTCTACCCACTTGGTGAAGTAATCCACTACTACTACTAAGAATTTCCTCTGGCCTACTGCTGGCGGGAACAATCGAAGTATGTCAATGCCCCATTGTACGAAAGGCCACGAGCTGGTGAGACACTTGAGGTCGGCAGCAGGTTGGTGGTGAATATTGGCATGCTTCTGGCATTTGTCACATTTTCTAACGAGCTCAATGGCATCTGCCTTCATTGTTGGCCAATAATACCCTTGTCAAAGTGCCTTTTGGGCGAGGGCTCTACCCCCCAAGTGTCCGCCACACAGACCCTCATGAGTGTCGTGGAGTACAAGCTCGATTTTGGTAGGTCGCAAGCAATGCAGGTAGGGGAGGGTGTAGGATCTCCAGTATAGCCGTTCGTCTATCATGACGTATTTGGCTGCCTGGCGCTGCACCATTCTGGCTGCATTGCTATGTGCAGGGAGGGTCCCGTGTAGCAAGAAGCTCACGAGCGGATCAATCCAACTCGACTCTACTTGAACGATGGGAGCGACCTCCTCTGCCCCCCCCAAGAATGCTAGGCCGAGGCAGCTCCTCTATGTACACGGTTCTCATGGTGATGTCGCAGGTGCTGGCCAATCTAGACAAGGCGTTAGTCTCAGCGTTCTCCGACCTAGGGATTTGCCTGATGAAGTGTGACTGGAAGTTGAGTAGGGCCTCTCTGACTTTGGCTAAGTAGGCGACCATGGTTGGCTCGCGAGCTTCATACTCGCCAGTGACCTGGTTGACCATGAGCTCGGAGTCGCTACAAATAACAATGTGTTTGGCTTTTACTTCTCTGGCTAAAGCTAGTTCGGCTATCAATGCCTCATATTCCGCTTCATTGTTAGATGCCGTGAACTCGAAGCATAGCGCGTACTCCAATTTCGTGTCATTTGGGCCATGTAGAACTATTCCGGCTCCGCTGCCCTGTTGGTTCGAGGAGTCATCTATGTGAAGGATCCAGGGCTCCTCATCCCAACTCGCGCTTAGCCTAACCAGGAGAGATGCCACACTGACTGCTACCTCACGGGGCTCGGACTGAACTGGCCTGGGAGCTTCGGGCTCACCCAAATTGGGGACCTTGTGCTCAACCGACTTGTGAATTTCGGAGTTGAATGTGCATTTGGCGATGAAATCTGCTAAGGCTTGGGCCTTAATGGTAGTTTGCGGCTTGTACTGGAGGTCATACTCGCTGAGCTCAATGGCCCACTTCGTCAACCGACTAGAGACCTCGGGCTTAAGAAAGACTTGCCTCAGAGGTTTATCGGTGAGGACGGCAACAGTGTGAGCCTGTAAGTACGAGCGGAGCTTCTGAGCTGCAATTACCAATGCATATGCTAGCTTTTTTATCTCTAGGTATCTCGTCTCTTTTCCTTGCAATACTTTACTAACATAATAGATGGGTCGTTGGACTCGATCTACTTCCTTTATTAGTACCAAACTGACCATTTCGTCGCTCGCCGAGAGGTACTGTTTTAAAACATCGCCCTCCTCGGGCCGGGTTAAGATCGACACACTAGCGAGGTATTTCTTGAGCTCGTCAAACGTGAGCTGGCAGTCTTGGGTCCATTCGAACCCTTTGCTCTTAATTGCCTTAAAGAACGACAGACAGCGGTCTGCCGACTTCGACATGAAGCGGCTTAGGGCGGCTATGCGGCCATTCAACCTCTGAACCTCCTTCAACTTCTGGGGTGGTCTCATATCTAAGATGGCCTTAATCTTATCCAGGTTGGCCTCAAGCGGTTTAGGGCAGCTATGTACCCTAGGAATTTACCCGAGGTAACACCAAAAACACACTTGTTTGGATTCAACTTCATATTAAACATACACAAAATTTGAAAAACAGAATCCAAATTTTGGATTAATTCATGCGAAAATTGGGTTTTGACGACCATGTCGTCTACATAACATTCTACTTTTTTGCCAATTAATGGCTCAAACAATTTATTTACAAGCCTTTGAAAGGTTGCCCCTGCGTTTTTCAACCCGAAGGGCATAACCTTGTAACAGTATAGACCAAAATCTGTGATGAATGCAGTCTTTTCTTCGTCTGCCGGGTCCATCTTGATTTGGTTATAGCCCGAATAGGTGTCTAAGAAACTCAGCAACTCGTGCCCTGAGGTCGCGTCCACCAAGCGGTCAATCCTGGGGAGCGGGAAGCAGTCTTTAGGGCAGGCTTGGTTTATGTCCGTGTAGTCAATGCACATGTGCCACTTGCCGTTAGCCTTCTTTACCAGAACGGGGTTAGCTACCCAGCTTGGGTAATGGACTTCTCTTATGAAGTCAGCTGTGAGGAGCTTCGCGACCTCCTCGTCGACCAATTTCCACCGCTCTAGGGCTAGGTTGCATTTCTTCTGTCTGACGGGCCTAACTACAAGATCAGTATTGAGCTTGTGAATTCTAAGGTCAAGGTCTATACCGGGCATCTCTGCTGCGGACCAAGCAAAAATATATAAATTTTGAAGTAAGAAACTTACCAGTTCGGATCGTAGGGGTTCCTGGACGGAAGTGCTGATCTGAAGCGTTCGAGCTGGGTTTACTGCTGAAGTCGGAACATCAACCGTTTCTTCCGTGGGTGC
Source organism: Nelumbo lutea (assembly GCF_056320005.1). NCBI lineage: Eukaryota > Viridiplantae > Streptophyta > Magnoliopsida > Proteales > Nelumbonaceae > Nelumbo > Nelumbo lutea. The sequence goes on from NC_142688.1 coordinate 47,550,244, forward strand.
AGCTCATTCCTCGCCTTGTTCTGTAGGCTGCTCAAATTCGAGGTCATCGGCCACCTTGGTCTTTCCCTTTAGGGCGGTGACATAGCACTTGTGGGACTCGAGCTGGTCGCCCTGCGCTACCCCCACACCAAAGTCTGTAGGGAACTTCATTGTCAAATGATAAGTGGAGACTATTGCCCGTAGGACGTGGGTGACCGGCCGACCTATTATGGCATTGTATGGGGAGGGGGTTGCGACCACCAGGAAGTCGTGGTTGAGTCTGACTACGCAGGGCCATGTGTCAACTTCCACAGGTACTGTCACTTTCCCAAGGGGTCTGACTATTCTCCTCTGAAGCCCACCAAAGGAGTGTTCGCAGGCCTCAAGTCACTTCCTTGCTACTGAAGTTGGTCGAACGCGGCTTTGAAGAGAATATCTACCGAGCTACCTGAATCAACGAGGACGCGTCTGACCTCGAAGTCATTGATACTTAGGTTTATCACAAACGCATCGTCATGGGGATAGTGGACCCCTCGCGCATCATCCTCCATGAAGAAAATTGGTTCTTCTGTCTTCAGCCGCTTCGGAGGATTTTTCTCTTCTCAGGCAGCTTCACGAACTGACGTCCGAGTTGCTGCTGAAGTACAACCTGCAATGATCGAACCTCCCACTATCACGTGGATGGTGCCCCGAACCGGTCTCTCTTCCGGAGGCTGCCTTTGCGACTGTTCAGCCGGCCTGCTGTTGGACTCGGAAGCGTCCTTACCGTGCTCCCCTCGCCGACCTTTTTATTATTATCATTATTATTATTTTGTACAAAGTTCCTTAAATATCCGCGACGAATGAGCTCCTTTATCTCATCGCGGAGGTTCTTACAATTTTCGGTACTGTGATCGTGATCTCTGTGAAAACTACAGTACAGATTCTTATTTCTCTCATTGGGATTCCCCCTCAGACGGGGTGACCACTTTACATACGGGGCATCCTTGATTGCCATCAGGATTTTGGCCCGCTTCGCGTTCAGTGGGGTGTAATCAGTTCTGTCTGCTATAGGGGCTCGGAACGACTGACCCGGCTTTGCCCCCCGAGCTACATCTTTCTTCTTTCGGCTGTCCCCTTGGCTGGAAGGCTCTCCTTCTCTTTTCCTCTTCTCGGGCGCGCCCTCGCCCTTCTGGTTGATCTCTTCTTTCGTGGCTATATACCTGTCCGCAAGCTTAAGGAATTCGGTTATGGTCGCCGGTTGGTTGACGACCATGTGCCATTTGAACTCTTTATGTGTCACACCCTTCTTTGTTGCTGCGAGGCATACAACGGGGTCCAGGCGCGGTATCTGCATGCATGCATCGTTGAGCCGCTTGATATAGCCCCGGATGGACTCTTCCTCTCTCTATACTATGTTGAAGAGGCTTTCTTCAGTTCGCAGGCACCGTTTGCTGGTGATGAAGTGGGACGTGAAGGCCTGCGCGAACTGCGCCCAACTTCTTATCGATCCGGGTGCCAGGTTCTGGTACCACATGCAGGCCACTCCTTTGAAAGTGGTGGAGAAGGCCACACACATGCATGACTCACTGGCTCTTGCCAGGTGCATCTGCGACTAAAAGGCGTCTATGTGGTCATTTGGGTATTTGGGTCGAACGATCCGTCATATTTATTGAGAGGGGGGAGCTTGAAGTCTTAGGCATTGGAACTTCTAGGAGCTCGGGAGACAGGGGGATGGAACTGAAAGGAGGGGAGCCTTAGCTTCACCCGAGCTTACCTCTTCTTTGCCTCCGAGCTCGGGCAGGTTGTGGGTGATGGATCGGCGAGCTCGGCGATGGTGTCTCTACCTCTTGGTGGGCTTGGCGTTCACGCTGCTCACCTCTGCGCTGTCCAGAATGGTTTGCGTAGGAAGTAGCCCGGTCTGCTGGTGATGGCTATGGATAGAGGGGTCTTGCTTGGAGTCTGTAGCCAGGATCTCAAAACGGTTCTCCAGGAGCGGGGTTTCGAACTTCGACTGCCGAGGTGATGTAGACCTGGCGAGCTGGGGTCCTCCCGACCAGCCCGCCCGCGATGAGACCGGGGTGGCCGGTCTTTCTTGTCTACCGTGGGAGGAGGCCTGGCTCTTAGGAGGGTTTTGGGAGGCTTTTCTTTGGCGAGAAGGGCATTCGTCCTAGGGGCGAGACCTAGCTCGCTGTGAGGCTGGGTGCCAAGGAGGAAGCTGCGGCTACTGAAGCTAAGGCTGAGGCAATTGAGGGAATTGCTGCTGGTAGTGGTATTGGGAGACATGGTGCAACACTTGTTGCTGGTAAAGCTGGTGTTGTTGGAGCTGCTGCACTTGGGCTTGTATGGCCCGCATGCATTGCATCAAATCGTTGAGCTGGTTCTGGCTGGTCGCCGGAGGGATGACAATCGGTTCAACAAAGGTCGTTTCAACAAAGGGAGGAAGGGGAACACCCACAGGCGCCATTGTTCGCGGCATGTTCAGACTGGGGACTCCGTCCACTGAGAGGGGAATGGTGAACTGCCCAATGTAGACCGTGGGAACCTGGGGTTGTTCCCTGGCGTTTTCCATCTCCTAGTTGGCACTCGCATGTCTTCTAAAGGGTACCCAAGATGAAGAAGAAGAAGAATCCCCGGGGGCTTGCCCGACGAGAACACTCTGACGCTTAAGTTAGTATTCTGTGGAAGAAGCAAGGAGAAGGTGATGGCTAAGAGTGCAGATAGCGCGAGTGATAGAAGATACCTCGTTCTTTGAGAATAGGCTCCTTATAATAGAATTCCGTTGCACCAGGCCCATTGGCCTCTGATAGGGTAGGTATAACTGCCACTATAAGCCTGCCGCAGCCATTACAGGCAGGGCTGAGGTGGCACGCGCGGGGCCGTCATTGCAGGGTACGTGCTTGTCAGGTGTAAGGCACCCTCTAAGGGTGGGAGGCACGATGCTGTTTGACGAGGGACATGGCTGCTGACCCCAGATTTGTCGGGTATGGTGGTCGGGCAGGAGATCTTCTTGCGATATGCCAAACTAATCTTTCACGAGTTACCCTGTGCTGGGCTATCCCGTAAGCGGCGAGTTGCTTGTGGCAAGCTATGTCGAGCTGTCTAACCCGAGGTGTCTTCACCTCAGGGCATCTAGAGGCGGGTCGGTGTGTTTCTTTCTAGGAGTGGCCTGAGATCCACTGGTTGGGCTCGGTTATTAGGAGAGGTCAGGGGGCCCTGAGCTCAGAGGCAACTCGGGGTGCCTTAGCCCCGGGGAGGAGACGCGGGCTAGGCGGCTCTCGATGAGTAGTCTATCTCACCGAGTTATCGAATTGAAGTCGGTGTGACTTTTCCACCGAGTTGCGGCTGTGCGTGCTGTGCTGTCACGCTGAATCATCACTTGAGCAAGGTAACGCCCACGTGTACCCGTGATACGAAATCGGGCCAAATCACCCTCCATCACCGACAAAGACACAAAAACAAGATTTCAAAGAAACGAATAAAACAAACCAGGGAAGAAGGGAAGGCCATGGTCATTGATACCTTTGAGGGTGCTGAAGTGGGAAACACAAGAATGTTTGAACTTTTGAAGGACAAAAAGGGTTCCCTCCTTTACGAAGCAAATGATCAACTGAGCAAGCGACGCGGCCATAGCCCATGGGAAGTGGCTATTAGCGATGTGCTTGAGCCATTCTTTTCCCTCTGATTCTCCCCCTCAGCTGCAGCCATGTCCGACCGCCCACGGCAGTTTAAACGGTTGGGACCATTATTGTTGTAGCCAAAGCTACGACGAACGAATCTGGAACAGGCCAAGTCTCGGTCTCATCTGTCTTAATCGCGGACCTGAAAAGAAAGTTAAATTTTACAGCAGAAAACTGTTGCAGGTACGAAAAGGGAGAGAAACTTTTCGCGCCTTTATTAAAGACGAGGAAGGCTGCGATTGACAATTTGGCAGTTAACGGTTGAGCCACGTCGCCCTTATTTAAGTGAATCTTGAACTTCACACGATAGTGGGCGACGTGGCCTTTTACTAGCCGGTCGATAGTCTACGCTCCTCTAACAAAGGTAAAGGAGCGAAAAAGTGGTATCGGGAGAGACGAGAGCTGAAGAACCGAGCGAGAAGGAGAGAGCTGAAGAGGTAGGAAGGGTTTTAACTTACTCTGCATCACATCGATTTAGCAGAGAGTTGATTGATTCTTTTTCCAAATCGCTGTGAAGGTAAGAAAACTCGCCTCTTTGTTTTATTTTACTTTTTCCCTTTCTTTCTTCTTTTAGTGATAGTCCTGACTAGCTCCTCTCCCTTTCTCTCCTCTATTGCTGTAGGCTGAGAGCAGGAATGTTTCTTTTCTGGTTGTGTAGAGACGAGACCTGACGAGGGTTGTCGTTTTGGCAAAAAAGAAAACGAGGATCGTCGACTTTCCAGTCTCAGAGCGCGTCAGTTTATTTTTATTTTTATTTTTTGGGTTTTGTGTTCTTCTCTTTTCGTCTTTACTTTGGGCTTGATTGGTGGCTTGGGTTTGAGTGATTGGCGTTTGTATTGTTGAAGAAGTGGGTAATTTTGTCTAGTTCAACTGAAGTAGTAGGATTTTGCCAACCCAGAAAGAAAGAAAGGAAATCGGAAGTAATAATCACACTTTGGTTGCAATTGGTAGAGGTCAGGCATTAGTGAGCATTAGAGAGGATAATATAATGGGTTTTACTACATTTGGTGAATTGGGTCTGAACGAATCAAGGAAAATAATCCCATTGTTGATTAATTAACTTTGCAGATAGGAACTATTTTGATAATATTCAGTATGGGAGGTAACCTGGTTTGGCTGATTTTCGGGGTATAGTTACTTAGTATTGAACAGTGTGATTTTTCTGGTTACTTCACCTGACTGGTTGATGGGAGTTTCTTGTTTTCTTAGATGGGTAGAAGCTGGAGCCCGCAATTGATATGGTACATGGATGTTGATTAGTTCAATTAAATGTTGGGGAAGTTATCATGAGAGAAAGCTTTCTACCAACTTTGTTGCACGGTTGTTTGTGATCCTTGTTATTTTTGTTGTGGTATCAATATGGCTACTCTTAGACGTTTGACCACATTTTAACCATTACACCAAGCTGTGGCACCTGGTAGCGCTCAGACATAAGAAGGAAAAATTAGAAAGATAAAGATAGATCTGAGAAGAAATATGAAGCAAGAGAAAATATAAATAAGAAATAAGAGAAATAAAAGTGTCGCAGTCTTGGTTCCTTTACTGGTTTATGTTCTCTTGGGTTTTCCTGGGGTGTTTTTGCTGGTTGTATTTTGTGGTATTATTTGCATTAAAAATCATGTTCCTATGCATTATTGTTATTTCATTTTCTCCTACTGTAGGCCCAGATGTAGAAAGTGCATTTTATTAAAATCTATGTACATAATTTTCTGGTAAAGAAATTATTCTAGTTAATAGGGGAATAATTATTTATTTCTTTTCTTTTCAGGAATAGAACCATTTCTTCTTAAAATGAGTGGTGAAGATCATGTTGTTTCGAACAGTCAAACTGAAGAGGGTACAGAGATGGAATGCACATCTGCACGTAGACTTGACTCGTGCAATGCCTCACAGTCAAATTCTCCTATAGAAAAAGTAGGCCAGAAAGATTGGGAACCAAAAATAGGGATGATATTTGAAACATGGAATGATGCATATCATTTCTATTGTGAATATGCTAAAAATGTGGGTTTTAGTGTCCGAATACAGGGGGGAAACAAATCCAAATCTGGTGTTTTCAAAAATAGATTATTTGTTTGTTCTTTTGAAGGCCATCGTGCCTTTGATAAACGACGAATTCATGTGAAATATCGTCGTGACAATAGAAGAACTGGTTGTGAAGCACAATTAACCATTGTGTTGCAAGATAATGGAAAATATTGTGTGTCCAAATTTGAAGGAACCCACAATCATCCTGTTCTAAACCCAAGAATATCACACATGCTAAGGACACAGGGAAAAGTAACAGTAGCAGATGCCACTCATTCCATGCTTTCCAATAGTCCAGGAATACATCCAAAACCTAAATTGATATTGCCAAAACCAACCTTAGAATCTGTGAATAAACAAGCTGGGGAATTTCAGAATCTTGGGCTCACTCATGCTGATTATAACAATTATTTGTTAGCAAAGAGGAAGAGGGGAATGCCAGTAGGAGGTGAACAAGTTGAAAGACTTCAAAATCTAGAGTTTTCTCATGGTGACTATAATAACTATTTGGATGCAAAGAGGAAGAGGGAAATGGAAAAAGGAGGTGCAGGAGTTATATTGAAATACTTTGAGAAAATGCAAGAAGAGAGTAGGTCATCCTTCCATTCAATACAACTTGATGCAACAGATCAAATAACTAACATCTTTTGGGCAGATGCAAGGATGGTGGTTGACTACAATTGTTTTGGTGATGTTGTTTGTTTTGATACTACTTTTAGAACAAATGATGAGGAACCACTATTTGCACTTTTTCTTGGAGTTAATCATCATAAGCAAACTGTAATTTTTGGAGCTGCACTATTATATGATGAGACTATCAACTCCTTTAAGTGGGTTTTTCAATCCTTTTTGAAGGCAATGTCTGGAAAACAACCAAAGACAGTTCTTACTGACCAAGATGCAACAATAACAAATGTAATCAAACAGATTTTTCCAGAAGCAGGTCATCGTTTTTGTATATGGCACATACATCAAAATGCAATTAAGCGTTTGGCAACTACTTTTTCTTCTTCTTCTTCTTCTTTTGAGAAAGACTTTAGTAGATGCATATATGAATGTGAGGAAGAGGAAGGTTTTTTTGCAGCATGGAACGAGATGCTTATAAAATATGATCTAAAAGAAAATATTTGGTTGCAAGGATTATTTGAAGTGAAAAAGAAGTGGTCCCTACCATATGGACGGAATCAATTTTGTGCTGATATGAAAAGCACACAAAGGAGTGAGAACATTGATAATTCATGGAGAGGATACTTGAAATTGGCCTCTACTTTATCTCAAATTTTTAAGCAATTTGAAAAGGCTGTAGCAAATTGTCGTTTAAAAGAATTGGAAATGGATATCAAAATGAGCCAAAGTGTCTCCCATTTGCCTTTCCCAATTCAGATGTTGAAGCAGGTTGCATCTATATACACACCAACAGTCTATAAGGTGTTTGAAAAGGAATATTCAGAAGCTCTTGATTCTGTTATTTTAAGTAAGGTTGAGGCTGGAACAACAATTAAGTATAGAGTGAAATATTGCAATAGACCTTATGAACATGTTGTTGCGTTTGACTCATCAAATCTAGCAATTGTATGCAGTTGTAAGAAGTTTGAGTTTGTGGGAATTGTTTGTTCTCATGCATTATATATTCTTTTAGAAAGACAAGTGAAACTACTCCCACCACAATACATCTTAAAGAGATGGACAAGATATGCAAAATATGGACCTCTAATTGATTATCGTGGTTGTGCAATTGAACTTGAGCCTAATGTTGGATACACCATGATGTTTAAAGAGTTACAGAGAGTATGTGGAGAGGCATCAGCACGTGCTGCAGAGGACAAAAAAGCTTTTTTGTTTTTATTAGATGTGTATAAGCATGCACGTCAAGGGTTGGAAGAAATATTGAAGAACAGAAGTGCTCCAGAATATGGGGTGGACTTGTCATCCTTCTTTTGATTTTCTATTCCTAATGGTCATGGCTAAGCATTTTGGGTGAAATTTTCATGGAGGAGGCAGCAAAGTTTCTTTTTAGTTTTTCTTATTTCGGGGTGAGTATCTTGTAGATTAGTGCTTTTTGTTGACAAATTATGTTGTTGATTGTCTCCTTGAAGTAAAGATTGATTTTTTTTTTCCATTATCTATCATTAATGACCTTAGAAAATACTAGATTTTCCTAATCTAAGCCGTGTTTCTTCTGTTAATGTCAATATTGAGTGTTTTGTTTTTCTCTCTCTCTCTTTTAATTTTATCTAATTCTCATAAAACTATGTGCCTTTTGCTTGTTGTATTGCATGTTTGTTTTCATTCATGGAAAAATTCAACTTTTGGACATTCTCAAATTCTCTATTGGAATAACCTTAGATTCTTTCTATTTATTAATAAAAATAACCTTAAATGCCTTTTGTATCATCATTTAGTTAAGTTAGATTGGTAGAAAACAATGGAAGATTAAGAACAAAAACTTCAGCCTATGTTCTGTTGTATAAAAAAGGAGGATATACATTTTACTTTTCAAATTACCTTACTATTTGAGCAGTTTATTGCCTTTTGGTAGTTGGTAGTTGGTCTTCTAACATGTGCAAAAAGTGTGCATCTTGGATTGAAATTAAACTCCCAGACTGAGTGACATTTGTTAGGTTGAGGGGTTTTATGTATTGATGGTTCGGCTGATAAGTGTTCTTATTAGTCTGTAATTGTGTTTAAGTTGTTATGTATTGGGCCTGTGTTAACGGGCCTAAGTTTATTTGTTATTTTAAGTAGTCTGGGTGTCCCATCACTAATCAGGGGCATTCCAGACATTTCCTGTAACATTGTACTATAGTCTAATATAAATAATAGTACTGTCGACTGGGTTATTAAGTTTGACATTATCAGCACCTCTTGGTCTTCTTCTCTCTTTTACTTCTTCGACTGCAACATTTCAACTTTCATGGTATCAGAGCATTGAGCACTTTCCTGGTTGTAGCATACGTCAGCTCTTCTCTCTTGCTACCTTTCTTTCTTTGTTTTATCTTGGTTGCTGCGGTGAAACCCTAGGGTTGCAAGAGAACACTACAAGGTTCGAACCTAGGGTTTCCCTTGTTTGTAGGGCGCAAGGGAAGAAGACCCAGAAGTTGATGTCCTACTAGACTGTTTCTAGTAGTTAGTAGCTATTCGGCTGCTAAGAGAGGTCTGTATAGGACAGACCTAGTTTGAGGACTGATTTCTGCAGTCCTAGTATTGGTCGTAGAGGGAGGAACATTCTCTACAGTTGTAGTAATCGAAGCTTAAGAGAAGTTTGCATAGTGCAGTGGTGTGAGCTCTCAATTTCAGGTCGGTTTCCTGCTCACAGTACACCTAATTTGCTGCTGTTACTGAACTACTTCAAAGCTGTGTCAGTCTCGGCAAGTCTGAAACAGTGTTGTGGGCTATCAAAACCTTCTTCAATACTACAACTAGTCTCTTTTCAGCACTGTTATCACTTCGGCTAGTCTCAACAGTGTTGTATATACAGTGTCTGCAGCCAAGATGTCTTTAGTATCAGGAGAGGTCTCTTCTAGAGATAACAGACCTGGTGGGAGGTCTTCAAACCTGGAAAACCCGAATCTGCACAGCTTGCAGATTACAAGCGTGCTGCTGGATGAATACAACTTCAGGGAGTGGTCAGTTTCTGCAATGCTTTTTATTACTTCCCGTGACCTCACGAGCTACTTAGATGGGAATAAGAAGGAACCTGAAGTTGGCAGTACGGAGTATGCAGTGTGGCGCAAGGAGAATGCCATAGTTATGTCCTGGTTGCTTGTCTCTATGACTCCATGAGTTGCTAGGATTGTTCAACACTTTTCCACAACAGCCAAGATTTGGGAAAAAGTGTCTAAAACCTATGGATAGAGGAAAAATAATGCTAGAATCTACATATTGAATCAAAACATTGCTCCCTTAAGACAAGGGGGTATGATAGTTGCAACATACTTTGCAACTCTGAAAGGACTTTGGGAAGAACTTGACCATCACTTGATTTTGGTCTGGGAAAATGCTAGGGACAAGGAGAGACATGATAAGCAGGTTGAAGAGAGCAGAGCCTTTAAGTTCTTGGTTGGCCTGGACCCAGTGTATGAGGGCATAAGGTCACAAATTCTAGGAAGAGATGAACTGCTCGAGTTACACCATGTTTATTATCTGGTAAGGAATGAAGAAGTGAGGAGAAAGGAGATGCAAGTTGACTCTCAGATTCAACCAACTGAACAACTTGGAGATCATTCAGCCCTGATTTCTATTAAGGGAAATAGACATCCAGAAAAGAAGCATCTTAAGTGCACTCATTGTGGGGGTGAGAGACATGTGAAAGAAAAGTGTTGGGTCCTGTATCCACACCTGAAGCCAGCTGCATTGAGAAAGGACAAGAAGCAGCAGAAGAGTCATGCGGTAAGTGGGAACCTTGTCAGTAGTAACAATGGTGACAACTCAGAGTATACCAACAGTGACTTCTTCTCCCATGGGGCAGGTTGTTGATTCCTCTGGAGCCGGTGCCTTGGGCTTCACTGCTAGTGAGGTAGAGTTCCTTAGACGGGCTAAGTAATTCTTGTGCTTCCTCCTCTTTTGCCAGATCAGGTATAGTCTCTGCCTTTAGTGCAACTAGTTCTATTGACTCTACTTCTTGGGTTATTGATTCTGGTGCAACTGACCACATGACACTTATGTCTTCCTTATTCTCTTCATATCAATTGTTGTCTAGTCAGGATAAGATGAGAGTTGCTGGCGGGTCTTTCTCCACGTCTCTGGAAAAGGGGTGGTTGACCTAAGCAAGGACCTCTCTCTTAAATCAGTCCTACATGTTCCTAGTCTCACCTCAAATCTTTTGTCTGTTTCAAAACTTACCAATAATTTGAACTGTAGTATAACATTTTTTCCTACTCATTCTGTCTTTCAGGACAGATTGACAAGGAGAACGATTGGGAGCGGTCATGAGTATGGAGGCCTCTACTATTTTGGTGCAGACATCCGTTCAACCTTACAAGCCTTTACTGCTAGTAGTTCGGAGAGTGTGGAGTCAATAGCTAGGTTGCATCTGTGGCATGCTAGGCTAGGTCATATACCTTTCTCTTCATTAGAAATGTTGTTTCCTGAATTGTTTAAGGGCATTTCAAGTCAGAGTTTAGTGTGTGAAGTATGTCAAATGTCAAAACAATGTAGAATTGTTTATCCAATTTCCAGTAATGAAATTCGAGCTCCTTTTGATTTGGTTCATTCTGATGTTTGGGACCCTTGACCTATTGTTTCTATTGATGGCTTTCATTACTTTATCAGTTTTATTGACCACTACTCAATGCACATGGATCTACCTGTTAAAAGGACGAGATGAAGTGCCACGGATAACTATGGCATTTTGCAAAATGATTGAAACACAATTTGATTAGGAGATTAAGCAATTCCGGTCAGATAATGCTGTTGAATATTTTGAAAAATCTTTGAACTTATTCATGGAAGATGCTGACATGTTACATCAATCATCCTATGCTTATACCCCTTAGCAGAATGGGGTTGTTGAGCACAAGAATAGACATCTATTGGAGACAGCTCGAGCCTTACTATTCCAGAACAAGGTTCCCAAGCAATACTGGTCTCAAGCTGTACTTACTGCATCATATCTGATAAATCGGATGCCATCTAAGGTGTTGGGTATGAAAACCCCTTTCTCTGTTATGTGTCCTACTCTTCCAGACTTTCCTCTTCCTCTACGGGTCTTTGGCTGCATATGTTTCATATATGTGAATGATCCAAAGAAGACCAAGCTGGATCCTCGGGCTACGAAAGCAATATTTTTGTGGTATTCTCCTACACAAAAGGGTTACAAGTGTTATGATCCTGTCTCCAAGAGAAAGTATATCACCAGAGATGTGGTATTTTTTGAGTCTCAACCCTATTTTCAGTCTTCTCAGAATCCTCTTTAGGGGGAGACTAGTGAAATAGAAAAGGATTCTCATTCTCCCTCTTTTTTTGTTCCTCTATCTGCCTCGGGCCTTCCATCATCTTTTACTCCTAGTTGTGGCATCCCGGGTCAACCTAATGAGGCTCCCACTGTGCTGGTTACTTCTCCTAATACTACAGATGTCCCTGAAGGCTTCAGTAGGCAATAGAAAGAGATACAAATCACCTACAACAGAAGGAAAAATGGCCCTCAAACTCATGACAACAACCAGTTGGACTCGGATCAATTTGTCTCTGCAATCCTAGGTAATTCCAACACTCATACTTCTGATTTGGATCTTCCTATTTCTCTCCGTAAGCCTATCTGTTCTTGTACCACTCTGCATCCCATTGCTGATTTTGTTTCTTACTCACATTTATCTCCAGCCTATCACTCCTTTGTGTCTGTTTTTTCCTCTGTTCATGTTCCTTCTAGGTACTCAGAGGTCGTGTCTGATCCAAGGTGGAAAGAAGTTATGAATGAAGAAATGAAAGCCCTAATGAAAGCAAGAACTTGGGAATTAGTGGATCTGCCAGAGGGGAAAAGCACTATTGGGTGCAAGTGGGTGTTTACTATAAAGCATAGGGAGGACGGGTCCATTGAAAGGTACAAGGCCAGGCTTGTGGCAAAGGGGTTTACTCAGAAATAAGGGATTGACTATAAAGAAACCTTTGCCCTAGTAGTAAAGCTCAACACAATTCGGGTTCTATTGTCATTAGCAGCAAATTTTTCATGGGAATTTCATCAACTGGATGTGAAGAATGCCTTCCTAAATGGCGACCTTCATGAATAGGTATTTATGGAACCTCCACCAGGCTATGACTTTGATAGAAAGGTATATAAACTGAGGAAAGCATTATATGGTTTAAAGCAGTCTCCTCGTGCATGGCTTGAGAGGCTTTGTGGGGCCATGAAGAAAGTTGGGTACACTTAGAGTTGTGCAGACCATACCTTATTCATAAGGAGACAGGATAGCAAATTTACAACACACATTGTTTATGTGGATGATATGGTGATTACTGGGAATGACTTGGAAGAGATCAAAAGATTGAAGGAGTTTTTAGCCTCTAAATTTGAGATCAAAGACTTGGGCCATTTGAGATATTTTCTTGGGATTGAAGTTGCTAGATCAAGAGAGGGGATCTACATATGTCAGCGGAAGTATGTTCTTGACCTTCTAGAAGAGATAGGCATGATAAGGTGTAGACCAGCAGATACTCCAATAGAACGGAATCATGGCCTACAAGAATCAGTAGGGGAGGACTACTGTGTAGACCAGCAGATACTCCAATAGAACGGAATCATGGCCTACAAGAATCAGTAGGGGAGGACTACTGTGATAGAGAGAGATACCAAAAATTGGTAGGGAAGTTGATATATTTATCTCTCACTCGACCAGATATTGCTTATGCGGTGCATGTTGTCAGTCAGTTCATGCACTCTTCAAAGATCCCAAATATGAAAGCAGTTGAAAGGATTCTCAGGTACTTGAAGACTAGCCCAGGAAAGGGAATTCTATTAAAAAAAACAATAAAATTGAAATTGAAGCTTATACTGATGCAGATTGGGCCGATTCTGTTGGGGACAGAAAATCAACTTCAGGTAATTGTACATTTGTGGGAGGGAACTTGGTTACATGACGCAGTAAGAAGCAGAATGTTGTTGCTAGATCAAGTGCGGAAGCTGAATATCGAGCTATGGCTCACGGGGTTGCTGAACTCTTATGGCTCAAGACTCTTCTAAATGAGCTTGGCATTAAAGCTGAGGGTCCTCTCAGACTGTATTGTGACAACAAGGCGGCCATCAACATTGCAAATAACCCTGTGCAACATGACAGGACAAAACATATTGAGATTGATCGACATTTTGTTAGAGAGAGAATTGTCTTGGGAGAACTCTGCATTCTTTATACTCCATCTGAGATGCAAATTGCAGATGTACTAACTAAAGGGTTGGCTGCAGCAAAATTCATGAACTTTCTTAGCAAGCTAAACATGATTGACATCCATGCTTAGCTTGAGGGGGAGTGTTAGGTTGAGGGGTTTTATGTATTGATGGTCCGGCTGATAAGTGTTCTTATTAGTCTATATTTTTGTTTAAGTTGTTATGTACTGGGCCTGTGTTAATAGGCCTAAGTTTATTTGCTGTTTTAAGTAGTCTGGGTGTCCCATCACTAATCAGGGGCATTCCAGACATTTCCTGTAACATTGTACTATAGTTTAATATAAATAATAGTACTGTCGATTGGGTTATTAAGTTCGACATTATCAACACCTCTTGGTCTTCTTCTCTCTTCTACTTCTTCGACTGCAACATTTCAGCTTTCAACATTTTTCATGATAACAGTGAAACACAAAGGCAGTTTAATGTGGCTTAAAATTGCTTTCTTAGTTCCTTCTGAATAGAATGTAATCAGGGAATTGTTTGGTCCAAGAGGAAAGACAAAATATCAATGTCCATATAGGTCTCCAGACTCTCCAAGATTTCTCATTCTAAGAGCTGGATGAATTCCATTTATGTGTGATAATTTCTTTTCTCGAGTCTCTCCATCAATGGAAGGAAAAGAAAGGGAAAAAAAAGCTAAAAACAGAATGAGGAAGTTTAGAAGAAATGGAAATTATTATGTGCTTATTTCTTATTTTCGTTTCCATTAGATAATGATGGAAACTATATGCATTGAACAACACATAAGATAACATATGTAGGCATCATACCATGTTGGTGCTAGCATTAGGGAATGACAGTGGCATATACAATGGAATTGGTAATTGAAGGTGACTCTAAATTAGTACTAGGGTGGCTGAAGGAACGAGAAACAGTGGTTTGGAAGTATAAGGATTCTATGAAAAGATTTAAATGGTTAATTGGAGATATGATAACTATCGTTCAATGGGATTTTTTTTGGTAATTGGTGCTGTGCATCATTAATAACTTCCCCCTGACCCCTTTTTCTCCAAAGTGCTGGTTGGGGGATTTGATTCTGCGTCAATGCTGGAACAAACCAGCTAACACACTAACGAGCCAGCCCTCGGTTGGTTATTGTTCAATGGGAATGGAGGTCAGCAAATGGGTTAGCTATTTTTATTTATTTTTATTTTATTATTATTATTATTATTTTTTGCAAAACAGGGAGTGCGTAAGTCTTAATTGCTTGTGATTCAATTGTAATTCAGATTATATAAAGGGGGCTGCATCTCGTGCCTCTGTTTGAATGTTGTTACTGTAACACCTTTATTATTTTTAATAAAATATTCATTATTTATCGGAGGAAAATAAAACAATGGAGAAGATTGATGTACCTAGATTGCCATGTGATAAGAGAAGATTCAGAAATAACAGTTTTGATGGGTAGTCATGACCTAAAATGTAAATGTAGTAATGAACACCTTTGAATTGGCTGGTGATTTGAAGAAGGTGGAGTGCCTGTTCAGGCTGATGAAACAGGAAAGGATGAAAGTATGAAACTGAGTTGCATCACATGCTTTGTTCACAAGCTAGGCTTACAGGCAAGCAATTTTTAGAGGTGTCTTGAGGTTCATTGGGATCTCTGATCTGGTATTAGGTACTATCTTCTTCAACTGCTTAATCAATGCATGTAGGAGTATATGATGTGTAGGAGAGATGAAAGGTTTGCTGAAGATGGAGAATATAAAGTTAGTTTGAAAATATTAAAGGTTCAAGATAAGAGGGAAATTTATATACCTCCACCTTTAACTGATCTACACCCCACACCTTCAAATCCTGATCTGATACTGGCTACTATTTTCTTCAGATTCTTTTCTGTTTTTGTTTTTTTTTTTTTCCATTTAGTTCAGGGAATTCATTTCATCTCTTTCTTTGATGCAGGACCTCTTTTTGTTTGACAATGTGTTTTTCTTCTTTTTGCTTTGTACATCCCCACTATACAGTCTCTCATTGTACATGGAGTCATGGATTGCCGTATACTTCTGGGTTAGTTGATCAATACAATATATTACTTTACCTTTTCGAAAAAGAATATCAGAACCAAGTTAATCTTCCTCATTTTCATTACTATTAATCTTCACCTCATCTCTCTCATGCCCATTCTTCTGCTCCAGATCCTTTGCACTCTCAACATTATCTTTTTTACATGATCTAAGTCCATTGCAACAGAGATGATCCTTTGCACAGTTGATAGATGCCCCATAAATGCTCAAAGAGGAAGAATAACAATAGCTTAGCTCATCAATAACTACCTCTTCATCTACAGCCTTATTAATCTGCAGTAGACCCTTCCTTGTGATGTTGATTTTTCCTTCTCTTTAAGCCTACTGCTTCTTTCTTTTTTCTCTGCTCTCTTTTTTCTCTGACTTTCTACTTCCCCTCAATTTCCCACAATGCCTTATTCAAGATTAACTTGTGCCTCATTAAACTTCCCTAGATTTTCCTATTTTCGAACAGCTGTTCTCCATTATTATAAACAACCCTTCTCCTTTGACAGTCCACTGCTCTGATGATGTTCATAGATTCTTGATGGTTCCTCTTCTTCACTTTAAAACATTCTATAAAGTGTTCATTATTAAACATGTTTACTGATCAAACAAAAAATATTAAACATGTTTTCCCTTGGCATATCCCTGAATGAATTTCCAAAAGTTCCTTTCTTATCTGCCACATCATTGTTGCCCACCATCCCACCCTTCATCCCATGCATGGTGATTTGAGACTTCCCCCTTACTTGACCATCCCTTCTCCATATTGATTTTTGAAAATGATGGATCTTCACCTTCTACCACCAATCTGAGGTCATAAATTTCACTGGAAAACACCAAGCTTAATGTTACTAGGACCAAATACACAGCTTCGACCTCAATTAGCAATCTTTGCATTTGTAGTTCCTCCCAAGTTCTGCTCCTGTGGTCAAGTTTCCAGGACTGTGTCCACTACGCATGAAGGGATTTGTTTCTTCTTTTTTGTTTTGATAAATAACTGGAATTCAATCAACCATGAGAAACACTTTCTTAACAAATTGTCAAGACAAGGCCATTGTATACAAGCAACAAACTGAGAAAAAAAGTAAACAAAAATGAATTACAATGGTGCATTACAAGAAACTAAATGGAAGGGAAGATAAAATCTAAAGAAATTAATGGCAACAAACTATGGTATACTGGAGAAGTGAATACTAAGATGGTTTGGTGGCATGCATGGAAGACCATATATAGCACCCATAAGAAGAAGAAATCTGTTGCAAGTTGGAGGGGCTAGGGGCAGACCTAAAAGGTCATAAGTTGAAGTATTAATAAATGATTTAAGCACTTATAATTTAATTATGGATATGGTACTAAACAGAACGGAATGGTGAAATTGGATTCATGTAACCGAATCCCATATGGTTGGCTCAGGCTTAGATGATGAATGATGAATGAATTGAAACACAGCCCAATACATAGACTATCTTTGAACCCCTTCCTTGCTCCTTAGCTAGACCATCTACCAAATTGTTTGCAGATCTCTTAACCCAATTGACTTGAATTATTATTTCTTTTGATAGCCATTTGAATCATCTGAAGTCATTCCTTAAATTCCAAGTTATTCCTTCTCCCCTCTTCAGCTAGCTCACAACTATTCTCGAGTCACCTGCTATAATCAATCTTTCAATACCCAATTCTTTTGCTTTCTCCACCCCAAAAACTGTTGCCAAGAATTCTGATCTGAGTACATCACCTTGCCCAATTGAACCTGAATACAATGAGAGTATATTTCCTTTCTCATCCCTTATTGCCCCACCTATACCTGATACTCCTGGATTACCCACAAAACTACTGCCAAAATTCAGCTTCTTCCAACCGCAACTTGGTGGTGACCAAATCACAAAGGGTTTTTGTCTTCTAGAGGAAGAATTAGCTATTGCACCCCAAGACCTAAAAAAGTCGTCAACCTTGAATCCAGAAGAGATTCAAGGTTCTTGCCCAATGCACCACTCTTAGGGTAATTACCTCTATCAGAACTCCCTTGCTTCTTTCTTTGCCTTCAAAGATCCTTAGATTCTTTCTTCCCATACCAACCATACCCCCGCTGCTCTCATGCATCTCCACAAGGTCCTACCCCTTCTCTTAGTGCAACTAGGAAGTAGACAGGCTAAACAACCCTTCCAAGCTAACAGGAGGGGGCCACCTGCATCCAAAAAGAGAAAAAAAACCTTTCCAAATACAGCCAACAAAAGGACAGGAGATTAAGAGATGAAAAGCAGTCTCACCCTTCAACTTACATGAAAAACACCAGCTGGGGGACAAGCACCAGTTTGGTCTTTTCCCTTGGATCATATAACAAGTGTTTATACAACCATGAAACACTTCCCAACATAAGGCACTGAATTTTGGTGGAATGGGGGGACACAAATTTCCTTAACAAGGAAGGAAGGAGATGGTGAAGAGGCTACAAGGGTATTGCAGAAAGACTTACAAGAGAAAAGCCCTACAGATTTAGGAGCCCAAACCTTAGTATCCATACCATTTGGGCTAGGAGCCCAAACCTTTGGAGAGATCAGATTAAGTAGAAGCTTAATTTTGGATACACATGCTCTAGTTTGAATTCTATTAGAGCTGCTGCTGTGGCTCTATTGAAGTCCATTTGGGCTGCTGCCTATTGGAGCAATTTTTTCCATCTTTTTTCTCACCATTCAGCAACATTAGTAGTCTAGCACACAGTCCAGCAACGTTCTCATCTGTTAAATAACCTTCCTAATATCTAAAATTAGAAACCAAAAAGAGCCTGGGCCCCCACCCACCTCCAAACAGTCAGAGCAAAAAGGAAAAAAACAACCTTGATAACATGGGAAGAAAAATATTGGATCAAATTTATGGCAATTTAGGTTATTGAAGAAGAGTGAAAAGAGGAGAGGAGGTTGGGTTGGAGATTATTAATTTTGAGGTCTCCTCTCTCTCTCTCTAGGGGTTACCAAAAACTAAAAAGGAAAAAAAGTCCAGAAGAAAAGGAAGAAAGAAGGGAAGGGAAGAAGATTTTGGCTTGAGTAATTGGCTACCTAGTAGAGAAAGGAAAAATTTTGTCTGAGAGTTCAGATTGTTGTCTTCATTTGCAAGGCACTTATCTCCATGTTATGTGTAGAATGAGGACCTTACTTTTGACATATTCTGAAAGTTTACTTTCTAAGTTTGCTCAGCTGCTGCTTACAGAGGAAACCTTGGCTTGAATCCTTTTCAGTGGAAAGAGCTCCATGAATGTATTTCCGTTGAAACTAAAAGAAAGATTGAGCAATTCAATATTATTGAGATCAATTTCTTCCTTTAGAAGATATTAAAAATATGACTTGAAAATTCAAATAGTGGAATCCTTGGATCCATTCTGAGTGGAGCTACAAGAAATCTAAATGGCAATGAAAGTCATCTGTTAGACTGAAGTTATAAAAGAGAAGCCTAGAAAGTAACAAGTTTACACAGAGAAACTCATTTTACTTGTAAATCACTGCCTGAATTTTAATTAGTAGTACATACTAATTAATAACTGGCAAAGAGTTTATTGTCTTTGACCTTTAAAAGGTCTCCTTTGGGGTCTTTGTCTACTGTTAGACTTACAAGAGCCTTGAACGTATTCTCTTGTCTGTTTACAAAGAATAGTTAACCTATCTGTTTGTTGCAGTTCATTTAGGCCATGCTTGGACAAACTCCAAAGTTCATAGAAATACTCTGTTTCAGGGTTTCTAATACCCAGAAACAGTACAAATACAGAGGCTCCAAAAGATATTTACCTTCCAATGACATTGGATTTTTAGACAGACAAACAGAAATTGGATATTTACCTTCTATTCTCTAATTGTTTTCAACATTCTGTTGTCCTTGAGACTCAGGGTAGACTGGTCTGACATGGACAACAGCATTGAGTCTCATGGCCGGAGACTCTTATGATGATTTTCTCTGATCCACTAGATTTAAATTTTGAATTGCACTGTCAAAGATCTGGTGGACAGACTGGTGTCAATTTTGAATTGCACTGTCAAAGATCATCCAAGCCTTATCCCAACTATATGGGGTCAGCTATACTTAGTCTTAATGTAACTGATTAAAGGTCAGGAATTGTTGGGGTGCCGCTGATCCTGTTGGGTTTAACCAGGAGGGTAGTTTAAATAAACCTGCTGGATATATTGCAAATTGTAATAGGCAAAAGTTGAGCTCAAAATCACTTCACACAGATACTGTACCATCAGTGAGACCACTTGAAGGCCATTAAAGGACGTCAGACTCTACAGGCCCTCAATGATAACAGGGACTTTCTCAAGGGTCCTGGGGGATTCGGAGGAATGGCCAGAAGCTTTATAGACAGAATGAAGTGAATTTGATCTCTTGGGGTCATTTCATGTAGGGGTTGGAACCTCATCTGTTATTGACTGTGGGGGAGGAGGACATATCCTTCATCTGCTTCCCAGTTTGTGAGTCTCCCTAAGCATGATGGGTTCACTGACTTGTCTTCCTTTTGATTGGACCTGGTCAGGGTGGAACATGGTGCACTTCAGAATGGTTCCGTGTTGGCTAAGATTGTAATCCCTGGCAAGGAGGTTCCTAATTCTTTTGAATGGAGTGGTTAGTTACTGCTTTTTGGAAGGGTATTGATATAGTGTTTGTTGGTGGGTTGATATGAATGATGTGTAAATCCATAAGGAGATTTTGAACTTTTCCTTTTTGAGTTGAAGTGTGAGGGATGGAGTTGCAGGGTGGTGATAACATGAAGGGAATGAATTTGACAGTGAGAACAGAAGTGGGTCGAGGCAGAGATTGAAGAAGAGGTGATCATAGATGAGCTTGTGAGTCTGGAAAGTTACTACTGGTGGATCATTTTGTTCACTGGGAAGCTCTAGTTACTAATAGACCTTTTCATGGGCTTGGCTGAGCTTTGTCTTTATATTAACATAAAACATTCAGGCCTGAGCTCAAGCCTAGCTCGACCATTGGGCCTAGGTCTTGGGCCCGAGCCCAGCCCTCATATAAAGTCCAAAGCCCAGTTAGAAAACTGGGAAAAAAGATTTTTCTTTTTTTTTTACTCAACAAAACTGATTATCTATATTAAAAAAACATCGAAACCCAAAAATAATGAAAGATCTCACTATAGCTTGGAAAAAGAGAAGAAAAACAATGAAAATAACATATTATATATTTTTAGACTGTATTTTATCCTTGTGATCCATTCTTGAAGGGGTCTTCCTAGAGCCAACAAAGGCAGACAGTAGAATTTGGACACTAACTCCCTCGGGTTCTTTCACCTGTGCTTCTTTTTTTAAAGCCTTAATACAACCCTCTTCTATTGGTTTGTCCGCCCTTATTAAAGAGTAGTGTTGTCATCCTATACCTCCAAAGTTTGGGAGTTTCTGTTGGGAAACCTTTCTGGAAAGAGTTAATAGAGGAAATTTACTTGAAAGAAAAAGATCCAATAGTTGTTTGTCTCCCCACTGGTGTGCCCTCTGTAAAGCTGATGGTGAGTCTAGATATCATTTACTAATTTCCTGTCAATTTATTAAAGTCATTTGGGAATGGTTACTTCTTTGCAAAGCTTATTAACTTCCATGCCTAATTGGCCAAAAAAAGGGCTAAGATTATGTGGAGATGTATTAGCGCTGCAGTTTGTTGGAATGTTTGGGAGGAGAGAAATTCATGGATTTTTTTTTCAGAAAAGGAGAGAAGCTTGAAAGTAATTTTGGAGATCATCCATATTAAGGTGATATATTGGTTGAAAACTTCGGCCCTATTTGCAGAATTCTCAATTGATGAGTTGCTAAGAAACTGGAAGGAGATCGCAGAATTAGCTTCAGCTAAGAAGGCCTCAAGCTCTAGTTGGATTCCTCCACCTCACAGTTTTACTAAACTGAATTTCAATGGCAGCAGTATGGGTAATCCAGGGCCATCTGGAATAGGGGGAGCAATAAGAAATGACAAAGGGAATTTGTTAGCTATGTTTTCTGGTCCAATAGGGGTGGGAGATTCCTTGAGGGCTGATATACTCTTGAAGGGGTACAAAAGGGTCAATGGCGTATTTTAATAAGTTGATCATAGAAGGAGATTCTGAAGTTGTGGTGAACTGGTTAAAAGAAGATAACTCTAGGCTCTAGAATTATAGCAATGAAAAGAGGAAATTTAAGTGGTTGATAAGGACATTGAAATTCAATGCACATGGGTAAAGAGAAGTGTAAAGCCATTCGCAGATGGTCTAGGTATGCAAGGGGGCAATAGAAACTATTTTTTGGGTTGTGTTGTAATTGCTTTACTTTTGGTGTTCACTGGTTGTATTCAGGAGTTAAGATTGTTTAGCTCCCTTGCTTTCATAATCTTAATACAATTCACTGTTATTGATAAAAAAAAAGTATATAAAATATTCTTTTTGTTATATAATATATTATCAAGTTGGGATTGGGCTCGGGTCAGGGCTTTTTTGAGAAAGCTTAAGCCCAGCCCCAAAAAATGTTGGGCCTGATCTTGAGCTTGTGGTCCTGAATTCATGTCCAAGACTGACCTAGAACGGGCCGGATTGGGCCCGTCAGGCTACTCAACCTAAGAACAGGTCTAGTTATCAAGTCTGTGGGTCCCCTTATTGTGGGGGACTGGGAGTTGAATTGACAATTGCTTAACTAGGGACCCAGAAAAAATGTTATTGAGAAGGATTTAGACCAAAAGCATGTAGTTTGAACAAGTTTCTAAGTATTAATATGTATCAGCAAATGTTTGTATTGGCTGATAAATATTGGGTTTTGAGGTTAGCATCATGTGGCAAGGTGGGAATGGCTAGTTTTGGTGTCATTCCACCCATATGCAGGTTAGCATCACCGTTTAACTGGTATAACCAAGCAAATACCTACTTAAATTAGAACGTGGATAGCTTTTCCAAGAAGTACAGGTGATTAGATCATTCAGGATTATGTAGTAAAACAACATCAGGTCATATTTTATTATTTTATATATTAGGGAAAAAAAATACCAGAAAACAGGGGAAATGGGAACCGGTCATCTAAACGGTTGTCTTTCACCTAATCTGGAATTGTTTAAGAACTGTAGATTCGGTCAGCAAATTGTTGATCGACCCGTAAAATGGTTTTCAGGTTAATTTTATATTTTAATTAATTTTTAATTTTTAATATTTAATATTGCAATGGATTGATCCATTTAGACCGGACAGTTGAACCGCTAAAAACCTTAACGCGACTCGCACTGATAAAATTTACACAATCAATTGAACCTCAGGAAGTTGGCTAGAATTACAGTGCTTATTTCCACTTAGAATCTCAAATTTTACATTGTAATTTGTAAAAATGGAAAAGAGCAAACAGACCAACTATAAGATCTCATGGAAATAAAATGTAGGGTAAATTACTAGAACCTCCCCTGAAGTTTCTGACCATTGTTAAAACCTCTCCTAAAGTTTAGTAATTGTAACCACCTTCTCTGAACTTTCTGATACAGTTGCAAGTAGACCCTTTGGTAAAATCTTCTAAGAAAAGGCATCGGAGTGTCTAAAATACTCATGCAATTATTATCGAGGCTGTTTTGTACAGAAAAAAATAATACAAATTTTATGACAACAAAAATCAGTAAATTTGAAAAATAAGTCAATTTAGAAAAGAGATTGGAAGGATTTGCAGTAATGACTCGTGAAGAAAACACTTAAAAAATAAATACTTTTGTTGAAGTAACTGCATGGGTATCTTGGAGATT
The DNA here is from genome assembly GCF_056320005.1 of Nelumbo lutea. NCBI lineage: Eukaryota > Viridiplantae > Streptophyta > Magnoliopsida > Proteales > Nelumbonaceae > Nelumbo > Nelumbo lutea. The sequence continues at coordinate 47,573,517 of NC_142688.1, forward strand.
TTTATGAAGATTCTACCGGAGAAAGTTTGGGGGAGGTTTCAGCAACAACCAGAAACTTTAGTGGAGGTTTTATCAATTTATCCTAAAATCTAAGCATAAAGGCTAATAAATGGTCAGGTTTGGGCCGGCTCGGAGTGGATACGGTCCCAAACAGATAAAGAAATCATATTGGCCCAGTCCCAATCCAGACGGTTATAGATCAAAACTAGACGAATAACCACTTGGGCTTATCAGAGTCTAGCCTTAATCCTTATAGCTGACAAGCTTTTGTTCTGGCAGTTGGGCAATCAACCCGCTAATTCTCTTGCTCTCTTTTTATAAAAATATCTTGCATATCCTCTATAAAATGATTAGACAATTTAGTAATGGTAGACTACAAAGAACATGTTATGGATGCTATCTTTGATGTTACTCAATGTTGGTCTTGGTTATGGTTATGGCCAAGGTTTTAAGTATTGGAAATACTATGTGATGAAGGAAGATTTGGCTTGACCTCATAGTTACGCAACACGTGGCAAAGGCAATAACTCAGCACAAAAGCATGCCTAAGGCGTGAGCACCAAGGGGAGGAACTAGCAGATCGAACTTTTCTACCAGCAGTCTGAACTCTCTACTAGGAGCCTGAACTCTCCCTGAGGCCCCAAGCCATTCAAAGGACAGTGACCCGAACTGGCCTACTTTATAGCAGTTCAGGACACTTCATCGAATTGGCATGCCTTATAGCAGTTCGGGACACACCTCACTGAACTGGCCTGCCTTATAGCAGTTTGGGACACACCTCGCCGAACTGGCCTACTTTATAGCAGTTCGAGACACACCTCGCCGAACCGATCTGCCTTATAGCAGTTTGGGACTCACCTCACCGAACTGGCCTGCACTATGGCAATACAGGACATACCTCCGAACTCAAGACTTCACCTCGCTCACCATTCCAGCACTTCGCCTCTAGGACGCCAAACTGAACAAACCGTACCATGCCTGACATCGAGGAAGTTCGTACCCAGGGGCGGCGCACCTGATTGACTTGGATCTGACGCTTGACGGCCGCACTTCAAACGACCACCTGCCATTGCCACCTGACACCGCCATCTCCAGTTACAGAGATGGCTCCGACAAGGAGCAGTGGCGGTTCTGTCCCAGCAGAAAGGACGACACCCGAACTGGCAGAAACAGAGGTAATCATACCCGACTTGACAGAGGCCTCGGAGTGAGTACGCGAAGTGGTTATAAAAGGCCCCCTACCCCTAACAACAAGGTATGTGAACTTTGTGCCATCTGGTCTTTACTTTGCCTTTGAGAGAAATACTAACTTGAGCTTCAGAGTTATCTCACCGGGTTCCCCCCGGAGTCTTCTCATCTTCTCTGTTTCAGGCTCCCCGTTGCTCTAGTCAGAGGCGAAATCGTTGACAGCTAAGACCGGCTAGATTGCACTCCATCAATTGGCGCCGTATTCGTCTCGGCAGCACGAAAAGCCTTTTCGGCAGCTCACGCCTGCCTCGAACTCCTCTCCATCTGGGCTGCTAAGGCGTGAATAGAAGAATTCACCTACCAAAAGGAACAAGGGATTAACGACAACAAGAAGGATAGAAAACAAAGAAGGCATACGAAATTTGACTCACCACCATAGCATGAGTTACGGCACGACATGCAATCTGGTTCAGGGGAAGATCGGTCCATGCTGCAATCTCCTCGGGGAAAGTGGCCTCCCTACTCTTCTGAAGATCGTAGTTTGGCGACAACACGCTCTTGAACTCCCCTTGAGCTCTAGAGCCTGATGGCCCAACTCGCGTATTAGTGGACCCAGAGTAAGCAGGAGCACTAGAGTAGGCGGGAGCACCCGTGTGAGAGGTCTCGGTGTAAGGGGCCCCCATCGCTTCCTGCATTGAAGGAGCTACCTCGGGCTCCCTGGGCAGATCCTCTAACGTGTGGTCTGGAACTTGAGGCTCCTCATCCTAGGGCAGCTCGGTACGAGTTCGCTTGGCGACCCGCTTTCTCATCTTCATGCCTTAGAACAGGCGCCCCTCACGAGTCATCTCTGAGTCTATCACACTTGTAGAAAAGAGTTCGGCATCAGAAAAAACAAAGGAACAAAGCGAACAAGAAACCTCTGAGCAAGGTACCTACCCGAACTCAGGCCGGCCGCAATAAGCTTGGCCTCCGTTAGGTACTGATGACATTTTAACCCATGCCGTGCCCATTGTCGGAGGCCCTTCACCGTCTCTTTATCGAGAGTGACACCAGAATCAGGAGTGGCCTCCCCCCACCCGGCCTGAAAAGGCCACCCTTGTGCACTTCGCACCCCGAAGTAGTCTCGCTTCCACGCCGGGACCTTGTTGGGAAGTTCGTGTAGAAGCTTGAAACCCGGGCGAGGAGACAGGTAATACGCCCGCCTTCCCCCGGGAAGAGAACTCGCTTGTTTCTTGAGCATTAAAATGGAGGAGAATATCTCCAAGTCAAAAGGGAAGCCCTGTTCGCAAAAAAAGGGGGGCTGTCCTCACCAAATTCCGAATAGAGTTCGGATGAAACTGGCCAACGGTAACGCCGAAGTGGTTTATGACCTCGACGAGAAGGGGGTGGAAAGGCAATCGAAGCCCAGCAGCGAGCTGCTCTTGAAATATCACGATCTCATCAGGACCGTGTTCCCAAGGAAAGCTACCTGAAGGAATGAAATAGGCGTACCCGCCAGGAAAATTGTAAGAAATAATAAGAGATTGGAGCTCCTCGGGCGTCATGGTCGAAGGACCAAACCTATCTAGCATCCGACCTCGACGAGAGGTAGATGCCAAATTGCCCGAAGCGGCTCGGCCTACAGGTTCGAAGTCGTCCTCAAGTTCCACCTCAGGATCACTAAGGCCATCAAGGGATAAGACTCGGTTCGTAGAACCTACATCAGACCTACTTGAAGAATCGTCTGAGCTATCCAAGCTAGACATCGAGAAAAGGTGGATTCAGGAAAGTACTCACCCCAAAAATGTTTTGAAGGCTCCGAAAACTGAAACAAGCAAGAAAACCTTGGAGGCGAAATAATGAGCCTAGACGCGAACTGAAAGGCTTGGATGCAAGCTGAAAAGTTGGACGCGAGCTCAAGAAGCAAATCGCATATGTGACAAATCGACTGGGGTCCCCTACTATTTATAGCCACAGTAACTAAGAACCAACAGTGCAGATCAAAGCCAATCCGATGGCCCGCATTCGCGCTGACCGCATGTCCCCTGAGACCGAGACGTGATTGGCGCACATCTCTCTGAAATTGACAAAACATCAGCGCACGTCTTTTTGAAACTGACGATGCGCCGGTGCACGTCTTTCTGTAACTGATAATTGCTAGCGCACGTCTCCTCGAAACGGCAGTGGTGCGCTTTTTTCAAAATCAAAAGACCCGTTGTCACGTCTCCTAGCGGCGCGCTTTTTTGAAATTTGAAACAAACATGCGCCGCCACGTCTGTCAGCATTTGTAAGCAGGTAGGCACGTCTCCTGCCTTTTTAGACACTCCAGAAAACCGAAGAACCCTGACAAAGCACCTCGCGCTATCAAGATTCGAAGAACGGGACAAATCCACCTACCACCTCGCAAACTCCCCGCGCCAGGGCAAGACCCTTGGCGCAAGGAGTGGGGGGCAATTGATGAAGGAAGATTTGACCCGACCTCATAGTTACGCAACACGTGGCAAATGCAACAGCTCGGCACAAAAGCACGCCTAAGGCGCGAGCACCAAGGGGAGGAACCAACAGACCGAACTTCCCTACCAGCAGTCCGAACTCCCTACTAGGAGCCCGAACTCTCCCTTAGGCCCCAAGCCACTCAAAGGACAGTGACTCGAACTGGCCTGCCTTATAGCAGTTCCGAACACACTTCACCGAACTGGCCTGCCTTATAGCAGTTCGGGACACACCTCGCCGAACTGGCCTGCCTTATAGCAGTTCGGGACTCACCTCACCGAATTGGCCTGCACTATGGCAATACATGACATACCTCCGAACTCAAGACTTCACCTTGCTTACCACTCTAGCACTTCGCCTCCAGGACGCCAAACTGAACAAACCGTACCATGCCTGACACCGAGGAAGTTCGTACCCAGGGGCGGCACACCTGACTGACTTGGATCTGACGCTTGACGACCGCACTTCAAACGACCACCTGCCACCGCCACCTGACACCGCCATCTCCAGTTACAGAGACGGCTCCGACAAGGAGTAGTGGCGGTTCTGTCCCAATAGAAAGGACGACACCCGAACTGGCAGAAACAGATGTAATCATACCCGACCTGACAGAGGCCTCGGAGTGAGTACGCAAAGTGGTTATAAAAGGCCCCCTACCCCCAATAACAAGGTATGTGAACTTTGTGCCATCTGGTCTTTACTTTGCCTTTGAGAGAAATACTAACTTGAGCTTCAGAGTTATCTCACCGGGTTTCCCCCGGAGTTCCCTCATCTTCTCCGTTTCAGACTCCCCGTTGCTCCAATCAGAGGCGAAATCATTGACAGCTAAGACCGGTCGGATTGCGCTCCACCACTATGCGTGTTGGAAAGGCAAATTTAAGAGACATATCGGGATACGCCTTGGATACGTATGGATGTGGACGAAAAATTAAGATACGCATGAAAATACATGGAAATGCTATAAATACTCTAATAAATCATAAATAAATATCAATATCACTAAATATAAAACTTAAATGAGCTATTTATACATAACATACGGGAACAAAAACATATTATTTAATAAAATAATTAATTCAGTTCCAATCTTCCAAGTTCCAACTTTAAATTTTAAATCTATTATAATTTACAAATTCAACATTTGAATACCATTATGATGAAAGTTAAAACTTTACATGGAGTCATGAATCGCATAAAAGTTCAGTTATTATATAAATGATCCAATTTTAAGTGTTAATGTGTTAGTAAATTAATTTTCAATTGTTATAATGAATTTTTTTATTTTTTTTTAAATATTTATTTCAATTATTATCTAATACAAATATCCAATTAAACAAATAATAACTGTTTTCATATTTTTTGGGCCACAATTATATTCACATTCAAATTATAGATTATCATGTGAAATATATCAATGCCTTTTATTTTGTATTTTTTAAATATTACTAAAACATCTTTTTAATTGTTTTAAACATTTTTCCAAGTGTTATCTAATCCATTTAAGCAATTAACAATCATTGAATCAAATAATTAAGTAAAATTTGTAAATATTGAATCAAACATTTTTCTGTATTTTTTAAATATTTATTTATTTTTACTCAAACAGTTATTTTGCATGTTTTATTCTAAAAATTAAACAAATATTTTTTTAATGGCTTCATGGGCATCTATTATTTTTATTCTAAAATTAATAATTATTTTGCATGTTTTATTCTAAAAATTAAACTAAAATTTAAAAAGTAAATATGTAACAGAAAATTTTAATGGGTTTATGAACATAATAGATCATCCATATATTTATCGTAAATATTTATTATTAGAATTTTATCATAACAAAAAATTAGTGAAACAAATAAATATTTATAATCTAAAAATAAAAATAAAAACAAATTAAAATTTTCATATGATATTTCAATATATTGATGTCATTCTTAGCTCTACAACATACTCAACCTATAGGGTTAGATCACAAAAAAATTGAAGAAATTATCTATATATTATATATTATTCTAAAAAAATAAAAAAAATCAATTATTTAGAAGAAATTTACATTGATCTATGGACATGATAGATCATCCATAGATCTACAACATAAACAATATTTAGAGGTAGATCACAAAAAGAAACCTAAAATTTTCATTTCTTTCAGATTTTTAATATGTTAGAAAATTTTCAAATATTCACAAAGATCTACATATAGGAGCAAAATAAATGGGATTTTTTGCACAAGAATAACATATCAACATACACAACGATGTTTCTAAGCATCCAAACTGAAAAAACACAAAAACATTGGTTGAGATTGTAAAAAAATTGAAAAAAACATATATATTTTCGCTTATTTTTTAACAATTTTGAAAATTTTGTTGGATCTTGGAAATTTGTGGATGTTTTGGTGGGTTTTGGCTAGATTTCGATCTCCAAGAATGGTGTGAAGGTTTCTAGAGGGTTTTGGAAAAAAAAAGGGCTTCTAAAATGGGTTTAGAAGCCCTCTTTTGAATGAAGTTTTTTTTTTTTGTTTTTCGCAACAGTAAAATCACACTATATCGGCCGATATGCTACTGTATCGGTTGCGTATTGGCTGATACAGCACCGAAATAGGCCAATACGAACACGATATGTTTTCGGAACGACAAAAAGACCCGTGCCAGAACCTCGAAGATACGATATGTATGGGCCGATATGGGCCGATATCTAACGAAATTTTGAACCTTGGTTATGGCTACTTAGGATGTTGATGGTGGAAGGATACTAATGAAGTTAAATTTGTTGGCCAACTAGAATCAGCCAAAAAATAGGTATAAGACACTCCCAAAAAAATATACACTTTATTCCTCTCTTGACTTTCATATCTCGTCATTTACTTTCATTGTTGATCTGATCTCAACGACTCAGTCCATTTACTAACTTAAGCATTAGGGGGTTCTTCATTGGGGACACACCTTTAAATTTGTAACTCTGTATCTGTTGACGTCGAAATAGGCAACAAATGAAAGAAATTACATGGTATGGATTGATCCACTAGGCTCCATTGTAGTGTGGTTGAAATCGCTACATATTTTTTAAGTGTTTTGCACCATGGTGTAGAACTGTAGATGCATTGACAGCAAAAAAGGTTATTTCCTGCAAAACTTATAAGAATGAATAGATTGTGGAGTCATCTACCTCATGATATTTAGGCTGCGTTTGGTAAAGGTGTAAATCCCGGTTCGGTGTAGTTTTACACCGTGGTCTACTTTTCTATGCGTTTGGTTAGAACGTAAAAGTACACCGAAAAGACGGGTGTAAAATTTCATTTTCTGTTTACATCGACAATTGATGTATAAAAATACATCGATTTTTTTGATGTAAAACTCGATCGAACTGCCCATCGGTGTAAAAAGAAAGCAACGGCTCTCTTCTTCTGCTCTGTCACCATCAAGCTTCTTTCGCCGACATCCTCCACCGTCAAGTTTCCTGTTTCCATTTCGCCAGCATCCTCCATGCGACCCTCTTCTCTCTTCCACTCCCTCCCCCTCTCTCTCTTCTCTCTTCCACTCCTTCACGCCTACCCATTGCGCCACCTGCTCAAATTAATTGTTGCCGGTGGTGGCTGGTTTTTCACAGTCGATGCTTCGAAGCCCACAACAGATCACGAAATGAGCTGAGCAAATCGGTCAACATTGCCAGATTGGTGATTAATCAACAAGATAAATAAAAGAGAAAGAATGGAGCCCGAAACCCAACCTTCTACATTTCTAGGGTTTTCAGTTCTTCCGATTTCTATACTTTCGATTGTGCTCGGAGGTCTTCTTGTTCTCTTGTTCTTCGGTGATTACTTCAAGAGGAAAAGATCCAAGTTCAGACCATTGCGAAACCTGAACCGAATGCGGCGCAGAAGCCTTCAAAGCCTACCCAGCCAATATCGAAGAAACTGCACTCGAAATCTCACTTGCATGCTACTGAAAAGGTTTTTCGGTGACCTTCATAAATTTCAGATTCATTTTCTTAATCTTTGATGTACTCGAAATCTGCACTCGACGATGGTGCTGGCGATGTTGATCATGACTTTGATGCCCTGGATTTGGACTTCAATAACGACATTGGTAAAGCTCCCCAAGCTTCTGAGGCCTCTCCCTGTTCTATAAAATTGGTATCAACGGCAGTTATCGGTGGAGGATGCCGACGATGTTTTTAAAGTGTTCTAGCTCCAAGCTTCTGAGGACTTCAATAACTGCACTCTACCAAATGCATGTAGAAAATACTTTCATATTTTACATTGTTCTTCCAAACGCACAACAGTGTAAAAGTAGCATCTATCTAGTTCACCTTTTGCATTGATATATCTGACCGTTTTTCTTTTACATCGGTGTAATTTTGTATTTACACCTCTTCCAAACGCAGCCTTAAGCATGAATGAGAAATTTGCAAAATAGTGTTAACTGGTCCATGGTATATTGAACTGATCCATGGTATAAGAATGAATGAAAAAGGGTGTGGCATAGATTGAAATGAATCATCCACGACTTTGTTACAATACCGGAACATCCCCTTAACTAGAGGTGTTGACAATTTGGTTAACCCAACCATAGGTTCTTTTTGAAATTGAACTGGTACAATTGGTTTTTGCAATTCTTTGAATAAAACCGAATTGGTTTTAGTTTTCAGTTTTTATATTTCTAACACATACATATGTGTATATATATAGAGAGAGACTATAATTCAGAAAATCTTCACAATAATACAATTATTTTTTATGTAAATTTTCCCCTTTCCCTACTCTCCACCTCAATGGTTTGGCCCCCCTATGGGTCCATTCATACTTCACTTAAGTTTTGGCCCTTCTAAAAATTTTCTGACTCCGACACTGTAGAGAGAGAGATCAGATGGACGTCTTCAATATGACCTCAATTCTAAAGTACCGTTCTTAGAAAGAGATCGGATGGACCGGCCTACCGGTTTGTATTAGGCCACCAAAAAGGGTGATGAAGAGATTGCCCACACCTACAATCGTATCTATGGCATTTCTATTATTGGCTTGCATTATTTCTCTGTTTATGGCCCTTGGGTCAACCTGATATGGCATTTTTTCATAGTGCCCGTCACCGAATATTTTGGCATTTTGGAGAAGCTTTTAAAAGTTAAAGCCAATAGATTGGTGGACGATGGATGTAGTGACTGCAACGGTGGTGGTGGCAGCGAGATATGACAAATGCATGATGAATTTAGGAAGGTTCTTGAAAATTTTCATCAATTGGGTTTTATTTTAAAATTTGAGGAATAGTGGAGAGCAAATTCGATATATATATATATATATTTTGTTAGTGCTTAATGACGATGTCAATTGTCAGAAACAGTAAGGGTACTTTAAGACAATATGTAAATTTTCATCAATTAGCTAAACAGTAAAAGTAGTTCAAGAAAATTTCCCATAAATAAATAAATAAATATAAGGAATATCAATTGAAACAACCTATGTTAAGAAGAGAAAAATAGAATTGAAAAGAAAGGGCTAATAATAGACATTGTCAAGTAAAACCTCAAACCCAACTGCTGCCTACTTTTATTATGATTATAAGAAAATGAACTTGTAAAATTATACTTAAGACCCTTAACTACTTAACTATGTAATAGTGGAGGACAAATTCGATATTTCATTTTTTTTGGTTGATAGAATTACTTAATTAACTAAACAGTAAGGGTAGTTTAAGAAATTTCCCATAAGGCTGAGTTTGGAAGGAGTACAAATGCAAATATGCAGAGTGCAAAACCATATATTTTATATTATTTTGTATGTACTTATGCTGTACATACTTGCATTTGTACTGCTTCCAAACTGAGCCTAAATAAATAATTAAACAAATAAAAGGAATATCAGCAAAAACAACATGTGTTGAGAAGAGAAAATAGAGTTGAAAAGAAAGGGCCAATAATAGTCATTGTTGAGTAAAACCTCAAACCCAACTGCCACCCACTTTTATTAGGATTATAAGAAAATGAACTTATAAAATTATATTTAAGACCCCTAACTATATAATAAAATAAAACTAAAGAAAATTTACAAAGAGGTCCCCTACCAACCACAATGTACAGAGAAAATATTATCATCCCCTATGTCCAATCAAAATTAAATCGAAAAATTTACATAAGATGGATGAGGGAAATGCTGGTGCTAATGGTGTCATGGAAACCTATACAAAAACTAAGTACAAGTAACAAGCTACAAGGAACCAAGGCAATAGTAAATTACTAAAGCATATTCACCATAAAACCCCACAATGTACCAATACCAATTTTAGATAAGAACCTAAGCCCACAGAGCACTTACACACCCGCCCACGAGGCCCATAGTGATATGGAGCACCAGCCAAGCCTACCACCAAAGATAGCTTGCGTCACGCCTCCTACCGGGTTTGTCTATACAAGGAGGCCACGTCAGCATAGCTAACTCGAGCCTCCCATGTGCATGTTTCGAATCATGATTTTTTGTTGTGAGAAGTTGGCTATAAATATCTTCTTCTTCTTCTTCAAGAGCTCCCTCGAAGAAGCTCATTTATCACTACTAGTAGAATCTTATCAACTGGTCTCAGAACACCGGTTTGGGATGCCGATTACTAGATCAAGGACCACAGACGAGGGGATGGATCGGATGGAGGGTCATCTGTAGAAGGTGGATGACGACTTAAAGGAGCTCAAGGAGACACTGTCGTCTCTCGTCGCTCATTTTGAGAAATCAATGACTAGCGGGAGGAAGGAGGGAGAACAAGGGTCAAGCAGTGGAAGACCCAGATTCAACGACAACACCAACCAAGTAGTTAAAATCAACTTCCTGGTATTCTCATGTGAGGACCTTGTCCCTTGGATCAATAGAGTAGAGCAATATTTCAAGTTTCATGAAATAATAGCCTCTAAGAGGCTAACCATTGTTGCCATTCACCTGGATGGGGAAGCCAACCTTTGGTACTAGTGGTACTAAATGTCCCATCTCCAACTCACATGGCTAGACTTTGCTGAGGCCCTTACTATGAGGTTTGGCTCGTCTGGCTTCAAAGACTATGACGAATCCCTTGTCAAAGTAAGATAGACTGGGTCAGTTATGGAGTACCAAAACCAGTTTGAAAGGTTGGCCTCCAGAGTGACAGACAGGGTGGACAGAGAAGGCTCTCGCGGGTAGCTTCGTAGGAGGCCTCAGGGAAGATACAAAGAGTGGAGATAAGGCAATGCATCCCCCAACAATGATGGCAGTCGTGGGGCTAGCCAAGCTCTATGAAGAAAAATTGGAACGAACTTGAAGGGCATCTCGGCCCATGGGCTCAATACTTAAAACCTTAGTAGGGCCTCCCCTTAAGATTGACTCGGGACCACTACACAAACTCCCACCGAACCGGCCTGGACTAGGGTTTATCAAACCCGCCGATTTATGCTGGTTACCACTTAAGAAGTTGACTTGGGCTAAGATGCAAGCTGAGGAAGGAGAAGGGCTTTTCTTATAAATGTGATGAGTAATTTGCTCCAAGCCACATATGTAAAACTCAACAATTATTTCTCCTCCAACCCAATGAGGATGATGAAGAGGTTAGAGACAAAGACTTCTTGGATGTAGGGGAGACCCCTAACCCCAAATTGTGTAAGATATCCCTACATGCTTTTACGGGGTTGAACTCCCCCAAAACCATGGGAGTTCAAGGGAACATTAAGGGAAGGATCGTGATGATGCTAATTGATAGCGGAACTTACTTGAATTTTATCACCAACCAATTGGTTCAAAAACTCGGACTGATTGTGGCCACCACTGCCACTTTCTCAGTTTTAGTGGCCAATGGGAGCTGAATCCAATGTGATACTCTGCAAACGAGTTGAGGCCAGAATACAGGGTTGCTTATTCCATACGGACTTATATCCATTGGGCTTATCTAGTGCAGACGAATCTTAGGGATCTCGTGGCTCAACCAATTAGGACCCATAGTGTGACTGGTGCAAGCTTACCATGTGTTTCACTTAAGACGACATTTCCCATTGTTTATCAGGTTTGGGCCCCCCACCCCTGCTACTGATGAACTACTAAGGGCTATCATCAAATGTTGCCAGCACATGATAACACCTACTTTCATGTCCTTGGGCCCATTGGGCCAAGAGCCAGTCCTAACCACTGATTCCACTTCCCTTCACTATGGGAGTATGGGCCTAAAGCAGTTCAATCTCAAATTACCGACTTGATCTTCGAGTTCTCAAATGTCTTCCAAGAACCTCACTTACTACCACCTGAATGGGCTTCTGACCACCGAATTACCTTACAACTAGGTGCCCCACCTACAAATGTGAGGCACTACCAATTCATTAAACCTAGCATCAACCCCTTCTCGTGCCCTATACTCTTGTCAAGAAGAAAGATGGGACCTCAGATACAGGTATCACCAGATTCGGGTCCTCCTAGATGACACACATAAGACCACTTTTCACACAACAAATTGCCACTATGAGTTTACAATAATGCCCCTTCTACTTTCTAGAGGCTAATGAATGGCATTTTTAGACCCTTTTTGCATCAATTCTTTTTAGTATTTTTCGACATCTTAGTATATAGTCCCACGTGGCAAGACCATTTGGAGCACTTACGGTGCACCCTAACCACTTTGAAGCAACATCGGCTCTTGGTCAAACCTTCCAAGTGCTCTTTCAGGAAGACCCATATTCAATACAGCATATCATCTCGAGGGTACATGTTTAAAACAAATTTGGAGAAGGTAGAATGTATGGCCCAATGGGCCTGACCAACAAACCCAAGGGCTCTCAGGGCCTTCCTAGGCCTAACCAGCTACTATCGCCGATTCATAAAAGGGTATGGAGCTTTAGCGGCTCCCCTGACACATCTTTTAAAAAAAAAAGGGGGGGCCTTCAAATGGGATGAAGCGGCAGATCAAGCCTTCCAAAACCTGAAGCGGACAGTCACTATACCCCCTACCTTGATCCTACCCGATTTCTCTCAACCATTTGTAAATGAAACTAATGCATCTAGTAGGGGAATTGGGGTTGTGTTGATGTAATAGGGAAAACCTATAGCTTATTTCAATAAGTCCCTCATACTACAAGTCCAGTCCAAGTCGATGTATGAAAAGGAACTGATGGTTATTGTGCTCACCATCTAGAAGTGGCGGGCCTATCTTTTGGGCTGGCATTTCACCGTTAAAACCGACCATAGAAGCATCAGACACTTGCTAGAGCAAAGGACTCTCACCCATGACTAGCAATGTTGGTCCTATAAATTGTTGGGGTATGACTTCACCATCAAGTACTCGGGTCCCTCTAACATAGTGGCTGATACCCTATACCGAGTTGAAGAATTACAAGTGCTCGACATCTCCCAAGCCAAGTACCTACTGACCAGTTGAAGGAAGAGGCCCATAAATACCCCAAACTGGCACAACTCTGAACCCAATGGATGTAGGACCCCAGCCAAGTTCCAAGGTACTCAATAAAGGACTCCACCTTACTCCAAAGTGCAGGCTCCTCATCTCAACTAACTCTAAACAATTTGATCAGCTTCTACATCTCTTTCATGATTCAGCTATTAGTGGCCACTCAGGTGTTCTGTGGACCTATAAGAGATTATCTGCACACTATTACTAGGACTGTGTGTCCAAGTTCTCTACCTGCTAGCAACAGAAATGTAGCACCCAACCACCAAATTCTCTCTTGCAACCCCTTCCCATCCCAGAGAAAGTTTGAGACGATATCACCATGGATTTCATCATGAGGCTACCAAAGTCTGGAGGTAAATCAGTCATTCTGGTTATTGTCAATAAACTAAGCAAGTATGCTTATTTCATCACCCTTTCACACCCTTATACGACTTCCCTAGTTGCAAGAGCTTATGTTGTGGAGGTTGCCAAGATTCACAGCACGCCCAGCTCCATTCTCACTGATTGGGACCTTTTATTCATGAACAAATTCTAGTAAGCCCATTTCCAAGCTCAGGAAGTTTAGATGCTGCATACTACCAATTACCACCCTTAGATGAATTGGCAATTGGAGGTGGTTAACTGCTGCTTGGAGACATATCTATGTTGTTTCATTGGGGATAGACCCAAGCAGTGGGCTCAGTGGCTTCCATGGACTGAATACTGATATAACACAACCAAAAGGAAAACCAAGTCACCAGTTGCAAATTCCATTGTACAGGTTTCCCTACCTTTCCCTTCTTTTCCTTACATTTTCCTTCAAACCAAACATAGCCTTAAGCTCCAACTGTATAGGCAAACCTTCTTGGCTCAACAAGCTTGGCAGAAGCTGGCACCCCGTTATTTTAGCCCATTCAAGGTGCTGCAGCGAGTGGGTTCAGTGGCTTATTGCCTGGATTTTCCACCAACCTCCAAGTTGCATCCGATGTTTCATGTCAGCCTCAAGCCCTGCATATCACCAACAGCCCGAGTCAGTCCCACTTTACCTCAATTCTTAGAAGACACCCGGGTATGTTAAACTCTCTCCATCATTAACTACCAATGGATCAAAGTGGGGAAGAAGTCACCTAAACATGCCCTAGTCACCTAGAAGAACCTTCCGGCAAAGAATGCCACCTGGGAGGACTATACCAAGCTGTAGCAACAGTACCCAGAGTTTATTTCAGACCTTGAGGATAAGAACCCAGGCCCACAGAGCACTTAAACACCAGCCCACAAGACCCACAATGATATGGAGCACCAGCCAAGTCCACCACCAAAGATAGCTCGAGTTGCGTCTCCCATCAGGTTTGTCTATACAAGGAGGCCACATCAATATAACTAGCTCGAGCCTCCCATGTGCATGCCTCTGATCGTGATTTTCTGTGAGAAGTTGGCTATAAATATCTACTGAGAATATCATGTAAAGACAAGGAATATATCGCTCTCTTCTTACCCCAATTCTCAATGGTGCTGATGGGTGACATCTGATAGACAAACAACCATGACAATGGCAACCTATACAAAAACAAAGTACAAGCTACAAGGAACCAAGACAACAGTAAATTACTAAAGCATATTCACTATAGAACCCAACCTGAACTGCAATGTATCAATACCATTTTTAAACTATCTACCAGAGTTACTTGAACAGGGCATCCAGACAAGAAATTCAATCTGGAAGCTAGGGCACAAGTGCTCCTTAAAGAGATTAGGTAGCTGTCAAAGGTTGTGGCCATCTAGAACTACAAATGTCACAGCACAAATACAATCCATAAATTTTTTGACCCATGACAAGAAATAAAAAAATGAAAGAAATAAATACAAAGGACAATCAGTTTCTACAAAAAATATAGAAGAAATCACATTGTCACTGGATTCTAAGATTCATTAATCATACATTGATCAGCTTTAGCTGCCAGTGGACACTACTGAAAATAAAACCTTTCTACACAAGTGAAGAATGAAAAAACTGCAAAATAAGTGAGGGCAGGAAGTTGACCAAACTTTCCTAGTTGTATTCTTTTGAATAAAGTTGGCACGAAAGGTTACGAAAAACATGTGCACTTGTGCATCTTATCTGTTACTATTCCCTCTTGTCCTCCTCTGTGTCATCTTCCACATTGAATACACCATTGTTTCCAACATTCTTATCTTGCTTCACTAAACTTAGATCCCCTTCTGGTGCTTCCCTGGTTAAAGATTGAGCTTCTTCATCATCAAACTCGTCTCCTACTTCCTCAGAGTAGGCATACCTGGTTGAAATGACAATATTCCATAATGAGATTACTATATTAAATATAAGTTAAACTTCACAAGGTTGAAAAGACACCTTTGAGAGCTCTGAGATGGGGGCCAAAGGTAGCAGATAACACAGAGCAAGCCAAATGCAATAATATCCCAAAAGGCAGTGATGATCCAAGCACTTTGCCACCTTTCACTGAATGGATCTGTTGCTTTGAAATAGACCTGTACATGCAATGCTTCTCTAGTTCAAAATCACAAAGATGTGAAAATATAGGACTAGAGCTAGTTAGCAGATCAATAGCATCATATTGCATTTCATGTGTGTTTTGTGTACAATCCTTTCTTTTTTTTTTTGATGAATAATAATAAGTTTATTGGTTCAGAAGCAAAATAGAGTGAGTTCATACATCATCCCAACGAGAGGCGCGAGCTGCAGCCCCTCCTTGAAACTTACAAGTAAACTAGGAAAGAAAAACAAGAATCACAACTGAGCCCAAAATAATTCTTCCCTATTTACCCTTTGCTTAGCTAACACATCTGACAAGGTATTTGCTGATCTCCCCACCCACTGTACAGTGACCAACATATTCCTTGTCAACCAACTAAATTTCTTCATTTCATTCTTGTATCGCCACATAGCCTCTTCAGAATTTTTCAACCAACCCACCACCACTTTGGAATCCCCCTCAATTATTAGGTGTTGTACCCTCAGCTGGTTTGCAAATTGGACCCCTTGTACAGCAGCTAAAAGTTCTGCCCTGATGGAATTCCCAATTCCCAAAGGACCTAAGTAGAGCAACAAAATCTCTCCCTTCTCATTTCTCAAAGCACCCCCCACTCCGGATAATCTTGGATTACCCATGTTGCTTCCATCAAAGTTCAACTTAATTGAGCCTTCGGGTGGAGGAGACCAGCTTGTAATTGATTTGGCCTTTAAAGATGAACACCTTGCTACTGCTGACCAATTTCTCCAAATGTCATTAAAGGAGAAATGATGAAAGATTTCCAAGGTCTTCGGCCAATGTATTGCCCTGTTTAACACAGTCTTTCAAATCTTGATTGTTCATTTCCTTATCTTGAAAAATTCTGAGATTCCTTTCTTCCCAAAGAGTCCAAGTCAAGGCAGCACGAGCACATCTCCACATAATTCTCCCTATTTTTGTAGGCTAATAAAAGGTAGAATGGTTGAAGAGCATGTGAGCTTCTGCTGGTAGACTCCAACTACCCCCAAACAACGAAAGTAGCCAAGGTCAAAGGTCTGCAGAAAAGGGACAAGATACTAATAGATGGTAACAATCCTCACCGTGAGCTCTACAGAGGATACACCAATTAGGAGAAATACAGAGAAAAGGTCTACTCTTTTGTAGGTTGTCTAAAGTGTTTACTTTCCCATGGAAAACTTCCCAACAAAAAGCCATAATTTTTGGGGGAATTGGCCTACACCAAATTTCTTTCGACGGAAAGGGTTGGTGAGTAGGAAGTTGAGAGATGGACTTGAAAAAAGAAGCACAAGTGAAGGTTCCATTGGGTCTAGGAGTCCAAACCCTCTTATCTGGCTTGGAGGGATCCAAACAAACTTGATTAAGACACCCAAACAACAAAGAAAGAGACTCAATTTCAGCATCTCCAAGTCCTTTACGAAACCCAAAATCCCAAGTAGGATCTAAGGGTGTTCCCAAAGGTGAGACAAATTTTGAGACCACCTCTATTTTGTACAAAGAAATAGAAAAAAGCGAAGGGAACAAATCCTTTAACGGTGACTCTCCTACCCAAATATCCTCCCAAAAAAGGATAGAGTTTCCAGAACAAACTTCATATCTGATAGAATTGAGGAATTGAGGAAGGGTGTTGTGAATAGCCTTCCAAGGTGTTGCTAGGTTGGCTTGCCTTGATACACCAGCATCCCATCCATTCTCTGACCTCCCATGAATGCTTCCCTCCCACCACCTCATGCCACAATCTCTCTCTTTCCAAAGGCCATCTCCACAACCATTTCCCTAATAGAGCTTGATTCTTTCTAGTTACTCTCCCAATTCCCAAACCCTCCTCTTCTTTACTTCTACAGACAATTTCCTAATTAACCAAGTGATCCTTTCTCTCTTGTCCCGGCTCCCATAAGAAGTCTCTCATCAACTTCTCCAGCTTCCTAGCTTCCCTAACTGGTATCCTGAAGACAGACAAGTAATAGGTAGGTAAGTTAGCCAAGGTAGCTCTTATTAGGGTAATTCTTCCTCCTAAAGAGATATAGTTCCTCTTCCATGAGACTAATCTCTTCTCAAACTTTTCTAACACTGGGGTCCCAAATCTACTCTCCCTAGGATTTGCCCCTAAAAGAAGCCCTAAATATGACATAGGCCAAGCAGAGGTGGAACACTCAAGACACTCCGTGATAGCCTCGACCTCCCCTACCTCCAAATTTATACCTGCTACGCAACTCTTTTCCAGATTTATTTTCAAATTAGAGACACTTTCAAATCCTTTTATTAGCTCCTTTAGGTTTGCTACCTTTTCACTAAGACCTTCACAAAAAATCATTAGGTCGTCTAGAAACTAAAGGTGGGTGACAGGGACTTGGTGTTTCCCTATTCTCCAACCCCTAATGGCATCTTCGTTGTCAGCCTTAGTAATGATCCTACTAATCACATCAGCTACTAAGGTAAAAAGGAAGGGTGAAAGTGGATCCCCTTGCTTGACACCCCTACAAGCTGGAAAAAAATCCCTCACCGTACCATTTACCAGAATAGAGTAGTGACAAGTACTGATACACCCAAAGATCCAACTACACCACTTGTCCCCAAATCCACCATTTCACATAACCACTAATAGAAACTCCCAGTCCACCAAATCATAGGCCTTTTCAAGATCCAATTTACAAATGAATCCTTTCCTACTAGACCTTTTCATTTCCTCCACACACTCATTCGCAATTAAGATCTGATCTGTTATTTGCCGCCCTTGAATGAAAGCCCCTTGAGTTTCACTAATGATGGTAGCAAGGACTGTTTTGATCCTCAATGAGAGCACGTTAGCCAGAATTTTATAGATGCTTGTCACCAAACTAATAGGCCTATAATCTTTTGGGTGGTTGGCATCATTCTTCTTAGGTATCAAGGCCAAAAAGGTGGCATTAACTCCAGGGCTTATAGTGTGATTGTCTGCAAATTCCTTAAAGACTTCAGCTAGATCCTCTTTCAACATCTCCCAACAGTCTTGATAAAAACCCCTTGTAAAGCCATCCGGACCCGAAGCCTTGGATCTATCCATTAGAAAGACAGCTTTCTTAATCTCTTCTTCCTCGAAATCCCTTTCCAGCCACCTTGCCACTCCATCAATTCTTGGCTAATCCACCCTTTCCATGACTGTTCTCTCACTCAAAGGCCTTCTATAAATCGATTTGAAGTGGTCCACAAATTTTTTGGCTATGTCATCCTAGTTGGTAATCACCTCCTCTTCTATCTCTAGCTTGGTCACAAAATTCTTTCTTTGTCTCCCATTTGCCAAATCATGGAAGAATCTAGTGTTCCCATCGCCTTCCTTAATCCACTTGTGTCTAGATTTTTGTCTCCAACTGATTTCTTCTCTCAATAACACTTCTTCCAACTCCTTTTTTAATTGTCTCCTTAACACTCTGTCCTCCTCGGTCAGCCCATTGTGAGATTCCTTTACATCCAAATTCTCTATTCGAGAAATTAGGCCCAATTTTTGCTCCTCAATTCTACCAAATTGATCTCTATTCCACTCTTTTATTTTGGCTCTCAACCTTTTTAATTTCTTATGGAACTTGATCCCCTTCCATCTTACCCCCCTCTCCTCCTCACCCCACCACTCCTTCACTTTTTTCACAAAATCTGCATGGGTAAGCCACATATTTTCAAATCTAAAAGGTTTGGGTCCTATAGGAAAAGACTCGGTTCCTATTTGGATAAGACAGTGATCGGAGGTGACCCTGGGTAATGCCCTAGCAACCAAGTTTTCCAAACTATTCTCCCAGGCAAGGTTAAAAAGGAATCTATCCAACTTCGAGCACAAAGGGATTTCCTGAAGGTTGGACCAAGTGTTACTGGCTTGCAACAGAGGTATTTCCTTCAATTCACAATCTTCAATAAAACCATTAAATTTCCTAATGCTTGTTGAGATTACCTGTTGGGGATTATTGGTTTCATCAGAGAATCTAATGACGTTAAAATCCTCGCCCAGGCACCAAGGACCATCTCATAGCCCCCTTGATTGCATATAGTTCCTCCTACATCTCATTCCTCTCTCTATAGGAATTAGGGCCATAAACATTGGTTAAGACCCATACACACCCATTTTCTACATTCTTGCACTTAATAGAAACTGAGAATCTGCCTATCAATTCTTCCACTACTTCCACCACATCCTCCCTCCACAGTGTTACAATCCCCCCCGAGGCTCCCCAAGAAGGAGACGAGCTCCAACCTAAACCTCTAGACCTCCAAAAACTCCTAACCCATCTCCCATCTAATTCCATCAGTTTGGATTCTTGTAATAGCACAATATCAAGTTTTTCCCTTTGGAGTGGGTCTTTGATCGCCCTTCTCTTCCTTGCACTCCCTAACCCTCTTACATTCCAGCTAATAATTTTCCTCGATACAAAATATCAAAGGAACCCAATAAGAGGCCATATTCTCCTCATTTTAGGCCCTTCCTCCTATCCCCTCTACCACTGAATTCTAAATCCCCCTCAATGTCTGAAATTAGCCTTTCCACTTCAAATCTTTTTTTCTTATTTGTTCCTCTCCCCCCCCCCCTTCCCAATTTCTCCATCCTTTCCAGCCAATGTTTGAGAGTCGGCAAATGGTTTTAAAGCCTTTCCCCTTTTTGAACAAGATTGTGAAGTAGACATGGTGAAAGAATCACTTCCTGACGACCTACCCACTTGGAAAACCTTTCTCTGTGTTTCCGACACTGGAATACCCGCATCCATCCTCATGGCCGATTCTTGTCCCTCTCCACCAACATCCTGTAATTCATTAGACTCAAGGTCAGCTCCCTCGACGAAGGGAGGAGGAGTTTTCACAGCTTTAGAACCAATTTCTTCACCATTCCTAGTCTTCCCGCCACATGCCTCTTCAGTCTCTTCCTCTAAAAACAACTCTGCATACAAACTTTCTGTTTCAAGAAGATCATTGTTGCTTTTCGGAGACAAACTTCCCAGACTTAGCGTTTTGTCTCTATCAGAATCGTCATTGCTGTTTTTTTCACTCAACCAATCTTCAAGCCCTGTTCTGTTCTCATCACTAGGCTTCAGTTATCTCGGGTTGCGCCTATCTGGTGAGAGACGGTTCGCCAGGTTGGAAGGGACCCATTGTAGAGAGCCTCGAGACTAGTCTTGAGACATTTTTGCGCCTGATTTGTTTGGTCAAGAGGAAGGGTTCGGGGTTGAAGAAGATAGACGCTTTATCTCGTCTATCAACTCCTCCCTCCTCCCAGTCACGTGCTTACTTAACGTGTCCCTCGGCCCATCTGTCTTATAATGGGCCTTGGGCTCAAGACTATAGTAGCCCAACTCCTTTACTTGAGAAGCCTTCTCCGGCCCACCATAAAAGGGATCCACTCGATTGGGCCCTTCTTTTCGTCCCATGTGACCACTTAAAGAGTCATGCCCCCTATTTTAATGGTTGAACCAGCAATCTTCCCTGTCTTCTTGCTTTCTCCAGGTTTGACCTTCCAACTGCCCCAAAACTTTTTGGCTTCCCAGAATTTTTTGGCCCTTTTTAGTGAAACATCCCTTCCCATTTGAATTACCCAATCTCACAAGTCCACGTAGTGCTTCTTCTTCCTTCTCCCCTCCTACCAAACGAGCCTCCTTCCACAACCCTGCTTCAATGGAGGAAGCTAACCACACAGAGACAAAGCTCCCCTCTGTTCGTACCTCTACCTTTCGTGGAATTTCTTCTGGCTTCACACCA
The DNA here is from genome assembly GCF_056320005.1 of Nelumbo lutea. NCBI lineage: Eukaryota > Viridiplantae > Streptophyta > Magnoliopsida > Proteales > Nelumbonaceae > Nelumbo > Nelumbo lutea. The sequence continues at coordinate 47,594,773 of NC_142688.1, forward strand.
CTTAGCAGGATTGCTACTGAATAGATATTGCCCCAAAAAGCACCTTTCAAGATTCCTCCACACAACACAACTATAGACTCTGCTATTTCTTGTTTCCGTAGATGGAATGGCAAGCCTATTACACGCACCACCACACCATCTTCAACAAAAAATCCTTGGAGTTGGATGTTGGATTCCATTTGAAGACTGTGAATGATCCGAACTCAGCCTGAACATTGATAGCTAATATTTCCAAACCCTTCTCTAATGGATCTAGGATGGCTTTACAATTATCGAAGGGGGTTACTATGAAAACACTCTTCAACTTCAACCTGGTTGCCAGTAAGTCAGCTACACTCCTCCAATCATTAACCTTTTCCTTGGCTTGTATCACAAACTTACTATCCTACTCCTCTCTCTCTAGATCTCCCACCATTCTGCAATGGCCTTTTGTTTTTGCCATGACCACTGGCCCTTGTTGTACCCTGCTGTTATTGAGATAAGCCTTCTCCTCCCTTATGGAGGCTTTTTTCTCATTTGCTACTCTTTGAGCTAAGAACTCTTTGAGCAACCAATCAACTTCCCCCCAGCCTTGGTTCTGTTTTCCTGCTGGTAGACACACCAGATTCCTTTGTCCCTTACCAAAAAATTCAGCCAAAGCTATGAAGAACCTCTTTCTATTCCTCTTACATTCAACAACATATCTTCTCCCTTCTAGTGTACTAAAATCCTGCCAGTTTATCTGCTTACCTTTTGAACAGGCTCCAGCTATGAACTTTCTTAGCCACTCGATCACTTCTAATCCTTCCAGCAATATTGTACCCTTTTTCGCTTCCCTTACCTTCAGGCTTATCTTCCCCTTGATTCTCATCTCTTCGAACAGGAGATTTTTTGCTTCTATCTTCAAGGATCTCCTCCACTGACCTGTCTGCATGAACTCCATGTGCTTTGCTTCTTAAGGTGTGTACAATCCTTTCTTACCAAGAGATGATCCAGTGCAACTTAGTAGAATCCAATAACTACATTATTTATATGAAATTAAATGAGAAAAACAAATTATTCTCTGGTTAGCTGAAGTTTGTATTCTTCATTAACAGCATAAAATTAATATAACAAAACGGCTCCAGCTTTCACATGAGGAGCATTAGGTCCAAGTCATCCAAACTAATTCTTACCTGGATACCCAACCTTTTTTTTTTGTCATGGCCACTAAACATTTCCACCAAAGGGAAACAGGAAACTAACATGGAAACATGCATTACCAGACCCTTTTTGGAGCATTTGGGATGATAGGAATTCAATGATCTTCAAAGAAAGTTCATTCTGTTGGGTGTGACATTTTATATGCATCAGAGTAGTTCACTGGGTCTATATTACCAAGTTGTGAATTTGAATATTAGATATTGGTTGCCATCTGTAAATCTTTCATCAATTGCCTCCGGATCAACTTTGATACGTACTATCCTTATCCATTATGGGATTAGAAGGCTATCTAGAAATGGTTATGATAAAGTGAATGCTATTCTGGCTCTGTATGAAAGCAAAGATACAAACAGAAATAGGGAAATATTCAAATTGGGGATTTAGAGTTTAGGGAATGCTTGGCAAATGAGAACCTCACCACTACCCATAGATCCTCCTGAAACCCAACTCCAGTCCTGGACAGTGCACCACAATGATGACTGATGAATTGAGCAAAGGACAACAATGATGAACTTCAAAGTGGAAAAAGGAGTGACTCTACCCACAAATAGACCTGTTCATGGGCCGGGCCGGGCTTTGACTCTTTATTAACAGGAAAAATGTTAGGCCCGAGCCCGAGCCCGGCCTGAGCCCGAGCCCGACCCGACCAACGGGCCTACAACTTGGGCTCGAGCCTGGCCTTGATAAAAAGCCCGAAGCCCGAGCCCGAGCCCGACCTAATAAAAGAAATTCAAAATTTTCCCTATTCAAATAGACATTATCTATTTTAATTCAGATGTTTTTTTCCCCTATTTAAATGAACAATGGGCCTACAAGTGAATCAACAACCTTCTCAAATCAACAAATTTATTCAAATGGACATCACATAGGGTTTTTACTTAGGTTTAACTATAGGTCGGGCCGGGTTTACTTAGGTTTAACTATAGGTAGGGCCGGGCCGGGTTCGGGCCAGGCTATTTTGGTAAAGCCCGAGCTTGGCTCGAATTTTATGCGGGCTGGGATTTTTGGCCTGAGGTTAATCCCGTGGGCCAAAAAGCATGTTCAAGCTCGTCCGGGGGTCGAGCCGGGCCGGGCCGGCCCGTCGGGCCACCCGGCCCATGAACAGGTCTACCAACAAATCTATAATCTAATGATTCTAACCATTAAGTTGAATGCTATAACTGCTTCTGACATATAAGTTCCAAAGATTCCAAGACTCCACAGTTACTCCCACAACTATATCCAACAAGGATGCATTTCCATTCTTTCCTACCTTAATAATATTAAGCCATCACCTTCCTTTCTTTTCACAAGACATCTCACAATTTATCAGGTGTCTTACATTCTCTTGGTTCTGTGAAAATATAATCCTAAATTCTCTATAGTCCATTCTTTTAATAACCATAACAAGGCTCCCTTACATTGAAAAGTAACAGGAAAGCTAGGGAAGGTGGATTTGATCACTATGTCCAAAAAATCCATAAATTCTTGTAGCAAAGCTTGTTACAATAATACCCTCATAAGTGAAGAAGCGGGGAGGTTACTTGTTGATCATTCACTTTTAGAATTTCTTTTTCTTTTTTGAAAAAAGCAAAGTATTATATTAAACTGAGCAAAACATATACAAGTTCTGTGAAATAAGATACTGGGCAGGGAACAGAATTTTCTTTTACACAACAATTCTGATCACCTAGATACAAAAAGGTTACTAAGATCAACAAGCTGTATTGTATATCCTTGCAAAGCTTATCTTCAGTATTATATTCTTCCCCAGAAACCATTCATTACTGTATCTTAGTATTATATTTATTCTCAAGTAACCTCCTATTTCTTGCTGTCCAAATTGCCCATATTACTGCTGCAGATATCGCATTACTCCCCATCTAATTGTCCCTTTTCTGGACAGTTTTTGTTGCCAACCCCATTACAACGCTTTGTCTTTTAGAAAGCACTGTTCAAAAAGCCTCAAAGATTTTGCCCACAGCTTCCTTGCAAGCTTGCAGTGGATAAATAGATGGTCCACCCCTTCAGTGTCCTCTGCACACATTATGCACCTGCTAGGTTTCTCCATCATCCCCTGCTAAAAAGGCTGTCTGCTGTCAAACACTTTCCCAAAAAAGGCTACTTAAAGAGGCAGTACAGTTTTCTATACTGTATTCAGGGAAACTCTTCCCCTCTTAACAGAACAGCCTGTTGGAATTTCAGAAGAAACTTGGAAGGGCTGACAAATTGTGCCTCTCTCTCTCTCTCGCTCTCTCTCTCACACACACACACACACCCCTATCCTAGACATTTTCACATATACTTCATCAGAGGTTTTCCTCTTGTGACAACTGCTAAATGAGTGACAAACCATTTTGGGGTATAATCTTTCTCTGATGACTAATGAAATAGTTAGTATAATTTGGTATCCACTTCCCTCTGAAGAAAAGGAATAGAAGTGATTTTATCTATCCTCGCATATATCATACATCTCTTTGACAGGGAGTTAGCTACTTCCCCCTATTTCATCATTCAAAAACAACAAGGCTTTTGTCATTTCTATGGAACTGATGGGTCTAGAATTGGTCGCTTTGGGTAGTGAAGTGCTCCGTCAATGAGGAGAAATCGGGCTTGGCAGAAGACAAAAGATTTTTGGACTTCTTTTGTTTTTTTTTTTTTTATCAACAACAGTAAATACAATTTTTTTGAGGAAAAAGGTAAAGAATGGTTTAAATCACATATGCTATTGTGAGAGTGTGGCCTAATGGCCCCATAGTCAACAGGACACACGCCACACCTAAAGTGTCTTCCAAGAACATGGCCTAAGCCTAACGGCCGTGTCTATGGGGGAGAAACCAATGGGATTTGTTTTACATGTGTTCATTAAAGCGAAGAAGATTATGGAATATGCACCTCATGTACATAGCCTGGTTCCCCCAATTCTATAAATAGGGAACCAGGAGGCTGAAGAAGGGTTCTTCCCTTGGCCATTTTCAGTTCTAATTTCCCTGCAATTCACTACCTTTTCCGACCCCCTGAACCCTAGTTCTCCTCATCCTTAACCACTTCTTTTCCCAACTTCAGGTTAAATAGACTATCCTCATCCGGTAGGATTACAGCTACAAGAATGCATAGCATTCTTTCAATGAGTCTAGCTCTTGCCCTTCCCCTTACAAAACATTTCCTTTCACAAGGTACCACCCCAAAAGAGATGTCTTCTATTCACCCCTTGTCTGGCCATGGCATCTGCCACCACATTCTTAGATCTATATTGGACAACATTATTCAGAAACTGTTTTTAGCAATGTTTGCAATGCTTTGGGGTATTGGACTGGAAGAATTAGGATGGTTTTCGAAGGAAAAAAGAAAGATTACTGGCAAGATATGTGCTGACATTGGTTCTCTCATTCTTGACTGGTTGGAGAGTTGTGGCTCATATGGAATTTGACAACATTGGAGGGACAACTTTGAATTGGAGTTTTGGAATACCCTTGATGTTATAATGAATCTTGATTGTGGCTCTTAAGCTGTGCAATTTTGTATATCTGCTGCATACATCTGTGCCTCCCCAGACCCCACATTGGCAGAGCCTTGTGCACTGGGCTGCCCATTTTTAATATTTGTTTTGTTGTTAATGTTTGAGGTTTGGTATCATCTTATCACTCCATTAAACTTTTTCTTTCTCTAATATAATTTTCTTTTTTTCTTTTTAATAAGAACAATACTATAATATTTTTTCTTTTTGTTCTGTTTATAGAAAAATGCATTGATGTGAATGAGATGGAAAGAAAGAAACGAGTGAATATTCAAAAATAAGAATGTCTTCTTCAAAATTCATGGAGGTTTTTAATTGGTCAAAGCCCTTCCAGTATCATGTGTTTCTGGCAGCATAAATTTTAACAAAAAATAGCAAACTTTTATTAATAGATGAAGGTGAGGGAAGTATATACAGAAAATAACTGGTTCTCTAAAACCAGAAAGCCAGACCCAAAAACTCAAGCAACTCTTACAATGAAAAAAAGAAAAAGAAAGATAAGAAAAGAAAAGAAAAGAAACACCATGATAAGATCCTACATACATATGAATAGTAGATACCCCCAACGTAACCCTCTCATATCTAGATTTCTGACCAGGTTATCTGCATTCATAAGCCCCACTCTAATGTCCCATGCTCTCTAGAATCAGAGTAAACCACCAATATCTCCTAAAATTCTTTGAAGACACCAGAATGCTTGAGTTCCTTGATGGTGTAGGACAACCTAGCTATAATACCCAAAGGATGCAGGAATAATGTAGGAACAAACAAGTCAAAACTGGGATTTTCTATGTACTTGTGCACTTTCTTTTGACATTCATATTGTATGTGGGGTCCAGCCTATTAGTTTAGTTATCTTTAAAATTCCCAAGTCAATTAAGTACTTTAGAAGCTACTTAGGTTTTTTTCCTTTTCTTTTCTAAAGCTAAAAGTATGAGTAGCAAAATAATAATTGACTTTTCTTATTTTCAGGGGTTTGTGTATGTATGCATGTATAAAGTTGCAAAAATGTGGCTAATGAACTTTGGAGATTATTTTCTGATTATTTGACTTGAGTGATTCCCAAAGCCCTAGAGTGAATTCCATTTTTTTCTTTGTCCTTCTCTTTCCTTCTCTTCAACCACCAACAACCATCAAACACCTGGAAAAAAGCAATCAACAGCCGTCATTCAACATCAAATAAAGGACCAAATTGATCCTGGTTGTTGTTTCAATTTCCTTCAGTCCTCAACCTTTACTGCTTTACACACTTTCTTTAAAAAAGCAAAACTTATTTAATTCATCCTCAATCCTTCTTAGGCCTTGGTGAAAATCAGGATTGGTTTAGTCATCCCCCATAGTTTAAGCCCATTTTCATCCATTAAAACAGTATTCAAAAATTCCTTCTAAAAATCCTAGTTCCAAGAGTTTCATATTCCGGGAACTCTTGTCTATAAAACCTAGCTTCACAAGTTATCTCAGAACCCCTCCAAATTCAACCCCATTCTTCAGTTTACCATGCCAAACACTACTCTAAAACAATTTGAAGAAATTTTATTCCAATCTCAAGTTATTGATTTTTTTATTTCTTTAGAAATTTCTGTATATCGTAGTAATTACAACCCTGAATTATTTTTATTATCAAATTATATAGCTCTATAGACCTAGAAAAACGTTAAGCCCTTGAAAATGTAATTTTCTTATGAGTTTTCCCTCAAATATGTTCCAGTCCAGCCTTTGTGCACATCAGTCCTACATTAATTAGTATCAGCCTTTGAGCTTGTCCATGGGTATTATAACTAGAGCAAAGGTGTATTTCCAAGGCAGTGTGGAACCCTATATAAGAAAGATTTGATAAGATGTTGGAATCATGGAAACTGAGATACTTTCTAAGGGGAGCAAATAACATTACTGAACAATGTCCTATCAGATCTTCCTGCTCCAGCTCGGGTGGCAGAAACAGTTTAGAGGAAGAAGAGAATTTTCCTCTGGAAAGGGTGGAGAGAAGAAGATACAATTCATTTGGTAAATTAGAGAATTGGGGTGAGCTGGGTGTAAGAAATTTGAGATTGGTTAATGAAGCTCTATTGGGGAAATGGTTTTGACATTTCAGTGAGGAACCAGATAGCTTGTGGAGGAAGATCATTCATCATTCTAGCCAAATATAGGTCAACAAATCTGAATTGGGATCCGGGCTTACCTAAAGTCATATGGTCGTGCTCTCTGGAAAAGGGTTGAGAAGAGTTTCAATCAATTCTCGGCAAGAATAAGTTTCAAGGTGAGTAAATGGTCAACAAGTCAAATTTTGGAGCCATACATGGTGCTGAGGTGTTCTAATAAAACTCTCATGGACTTGCTTCTGTTTGTTTCCGGCTACTAGAGATCGAAACTCCTTCTTGGTGGCTAATGGTCAAGTGGTTAGGAATACTGATCTGAAAAGAAATCTCAATGATTAGTAGGTCAAGCAACTGTTGGAGCTACTCTCCCTGTTGCAAAGTGCAGAAGTATATGTGAATCAGGAAGATATGAGGATCTGGAAATTTGACTTGTCAGGCTCTTTCTCTGTTAAATCATTTTACGTGTACGATGTACCTACAAGGTCTTCTTTCTTAAGCATTCAAAGTCTTCTTTCTTAAATCCTTGAAAATCTGGCAGAATTAACACCCAACCAATGACTGATGAGTTGATCCGAGCCACCACCTCTTCCCAAACTTCCCAGCACACCGCAAATGGAATGCAATTCTGCATCGGCTTGACCTTAGGACCACCCGAACTCTTGGCCAAAGTCCAAAAATTTCAGACTGATCATGAGATTGACCACCAATCCACTTTAAACAGCTTGAAGAAGTAGAACCATATTGGGAAAATGAAGCTGCAACTGTAGAACAAATGCATACTGTTTTCTTCTCCAGACAAACACAGGGCACACCTGCTTGGAAATTGAAAGCCTCGACTCTTTAGGATGCCCTGAGTCAGAATACACCCCCTGGGTATCAACCATGCAAAGGCTTCCACTCTTGGGGGCACTGGTTTCCCCCACACTCCCTGAATTGGATCAGCTTCTACCATATTTCTAATCAGAATAGTGTACATTGACTTGACTGTAAATTTTCCATCCTTGCATTCCTTCCACCATCTGATGTCACCATCTGACAGATTAATTTCCAAAGATTGCAATTTGGACAGCAGCTCACACACATTCCTCCAGCTCCCAGTTGAGTAGAAGCTTTCTGAAGTTTGGTGTCCACACCACAGAACCATTTGAAACTTCGTAACAATCAGAAATATGTACACCCTTCCGATCCAATCTGTACAACCTTGGACAGATCTCACAAAACTTCCCCAATCCAGACCAATCATCCTCCCAGAATCTAATGCTAGACCCAATCCCTGCCCTCTAGGAATAATGAGAAACCACCACAGAATTGAATCCCACCCAAAGTTCACAACCCCATATTTACCAGTCACTACTCTCCTCCATAGTGCTGCCTCCCTCCCTCTTCCAAATCTCCACACCCACTTTCCCAACAAAGCTTTGTTAACCCCCACCTTTCGCACCCCAAGGCCCCCTTCTTTTTTAGGCTTGCACACCACCTCCCACTTAACTAAATGTATTTTCTTTTTTTCAGCCCTCACTCCACAAAAACTTTATTTGGATTCTATCTCTTCCAACACTGCTGTTGGAGCCTTCAACAGAGATAGGTAATAGAATGGCAGGTTAGAAAGGATACTTTTTATCAGAGTAACTTTCCCAGCAAAGGAAAGAAATTTTCCTTTCCAACCGGTCAGCTTTGGTCTATTCTGTCTAGCACAGGTTGCCAGGTAGAAGCAGCAGAAGCCGTAGCCCCAATTGGAAGCCCCAAATAAGAGAAAGGGAAGTTTCCAACCAGACAGCCCAAAGCTCCGGCACACAACTCAAGAACAGAATTTTGGATGTCTCCCATCCTCCTCATCACTTCTTCCAAGAAACCCCACTCCACGTGATCATATGCCTTCTCAAGATCAATCTTACGAATTACCCCTACATCCCCAATTTATAATCTTTCAATCAATACACTCACTAGCAATCAACACCCCATCCAAAATCTGTCTTCCTTGTACAAATGCCATTTGAGTGAGCCCCACCACAGCATGAAGCACCAACTTTAACCTCCCAGATTTTTGCCAAAATTTTATACGGGCTACAGATCAGGCTGATAGGTCTGAAATCTTTCACTCTAACAGCCCCAACTATTTTGGGGATGAGAGAGATAAAAGTTGCATTTGCTGATTTTTCTAGCATTTTCTCTCCCCCCCCCCCAAAAAAAAAAAAAAACTCCTTAAACATTAGCATTAAGTCCTTTAATGATGGTCCAACACATTTTGTAGAAACCAATGTTGAAACCATGGCCCTGGGGCTTTCTCTCCTTTCATCTTCTTAATCGCATCCCAAACCTCTCCTCCTCAATTTCTCTCTCCAACCATCCTTACCTTTTACCAGAAAAGGAAAAAAAAGCCCATGCAATGCACATGGCACTGAACAGAGTGGAATGGTGGAACAGGATTCATGTAGCTTACCCCATAAAGTTAGGACTAGGCTTAGTTGAATTTTGTTGAAAACTATCAGTCCTAAACTAGTTTGGCATCAAATCTTTAGTCTTACATCAATATGGTGCCAAAGCTAAATCGTGTTTCATCAATTTGGTAATAGAGCTGGCTGGTATTTTCTAACCAAAATGATGGGTCTAGACTCAATGATAATCAATTTTTTTAACCATGCCAAAGGTCTTTAGTTAAGTTGTTTGAGAGGTTGGTGAAAGAATTCAGAAATGATATTGTTGTCCCATATTAGTTGAGACTTGAGAAAAGACTTACCCAAGATCACCAAAAGTCACACACACAGAAAAAATCTTAATTCATTAGCCACATTATTACTTTGGGATTGGGCATATTAAAGCATGTTATCCCAAAGCCAAGAGACCAAATACAAGGCAGCTCAGCAATGTCATTATCTGGTACAAGGAGTAAAACAAGATAAAATTTGGGATTACAGAAGATATGGACTATGGAGTGCACCAAAACTAGAAATTATTATTTTTTGATAAATACCAAAACTAGAAAATATTTTCTAACTGTTTTTTATTGGCGGGTTGTAATTTTTTAGCTCTAGTGCCAAGTAAACAATTAAGAAGGAATAATTTATTTATGCCAACAGAAATCAATTTTCTTTGGTAGAAAATGGAAATCAATTTGGACCCTCAATATTCTGTTTTTTATGTTCCATACTATAAAGATTGAGAAATTTGGGATCCTATACATCTAACAGGAGCAGGTGTAGTTAAAGCATCACCTAAGTATTGACCAGGTGACACCTAGAATCTGTGTCTTCTTTTGAAAGTCATATGTATGTTTAATCATTTATTGCTTTAAAATGTGGTTTAATAATTGGAAACTAACTTTATGATTATACAGTATGAAAAATGTATTTTATTTATTTATTAATTTTTGTCACCTAAGCAGTGATGCGCCTTGCTAGGTCACAACGTTGGGCCGCTTGGGAGAAAGCACCTATGTCATGTGCTCTTCACCTTCAAGATATGTTCATTTTCTTTTTGAACAAGATCCTCACCATTGATCATCTTCCTTGCCATTGTTGTTACTAGCTTCTTTTTATTATTTTCTTATTTGTTGGGGTTCAATCAACATGTATGCTGTCTTGAACCCTTGAAGACTTCAAAACCTGAACTGATAAGCAAAAAAGAACTCAATCAACATGCATCCTTTTGAATACTTCAATCAACATGTATCATTTCTTTTTCTTTTCCTAGAACAAAAATATGGTTCAACCCCTCTATTTTTTTCCTTTTTTGATGATCATTTTCAACCCCTATATTTGCTGAAATTTCTTTCCTTTTTACCATTTTCTTCCCTCTTCGTTTTTATCATGAAAATATTGATTTTCTATTTTTAAATGAAATTTATACGTTTTTTATGAAGCTTATAGACAATTATTAACGAAAGACGGTTGCTACTTGCTATGGAACTTAAGAAATTACCCTAAGATTTACAGCTTTTTACTCATAAAATAAACATGCAAATCACCTTGGATGAGGACATCCAAAATGAATGCACTCTTTGTTGCTATTAGCCTATCACTTTTTGATATTATAATATATTATAATATTAATACCTCACCTATCAGAAAACATGAAGATCCTTTTGCCTAACTTCAATCAAATAACAAATCAGATGCATGGATAAATTTGAAGTAGGAAACTGAGCAATGCAAAAGATAAAAAATGAAATAAGGTGCATTTCTTTCCCTATGAAAGAAGAGTAAATCATGTATATGTCAAAGAGGCATTAATTCATTATTTGAACAGATCTGAATTTAAATAAGTTCTTCTCATTGGAAAACATACCTCATAACCAATCCAAACAACTGAAGCAATTACGGCTACTGCTAATGCATTTGAAAATTTCCTATAAATATCCAATTTAACAGAGCTCCTCTTTGCCTGGAAGTTACAAATGAAATCAGTGTCAGAGAATGGTTGAAGAATCAACCTTCCCCACAAAGTAAACAACATGGCATATAAAAGAAAGGTAAGTCCCATTGTGACTGCAATGAGAAATTGCAATTGTTGTCCATGATTCTAAATGTAGCATATTTGCAACCCTTACATTTATTTAAATATACCTGTAGTTGCTCCAATGTCTTTGAAAGAGATGTGAAAATCCACAATATCAAGAATGCATCCAGGAATGCATCAGGAAGAACCAGGAAGAGTCTAGCTTTTCCTGAAATGTCATTGATGGTTCCCACATTCTCAGCAATATCAAGCAGCTCAGATGCCAAGAAATAGGTAACTCCAAGAAGAAGCACCTTTGAGGTAAGGCCACCAAGAGTAGGCCGAACAACACCATATCCCATAGAAACAAAAAGTATAAGAAGGCGTGAAACAGTTTTTCTTACAGCTCCAACTGTCACAACCCAAGTTGTGAGTCCAACTGGCCTCATTCCAGTGTTATTAAAGTTTGCATATTCAAAATACCAAAGAACCATTTCAGACAAACCAAGAGCAATAACAATTGTTATGCAGTTCTGAATCTGCAATATGTCCTTCCAAAATCTCACATACTGAGAAAACCATATGAGACTGAGTATTATATAAGCAAGTGACATGAAAACATAGAATTTCATCAATGGTGCCATCCTTCCTGGTAAATAACCATCAGGATTCTTCCACAATGTCTTTCCACTCATCACCAGTCCCTTAAGATTTGGATCACAGGATATAAAGAACAAATTATACATTCCAGTTTTTATAATGTGAACCTCAGTAGCATCCATCTTTGTAGATAAATAGTTTCCACTGAATTGTATATTTAAAACAATAGGCCAATGAGGATCCTCAGCAGAAGGTCTCCTGATGACTTCGCCTTGCTTACAACCTTCAAGCTTTGCAAGATCAGGGGTGCAACATATAGATCTTTGTCCGCCATAAGCTGAACCACCAATATTATCCCGATCAGCTGCTTCAAAAATAGTAGCTTGAATCAACCCGGTACTATGTGCCATACTTGAATGCTTGTCTGCAGCTTCCTTGCTTCTCCAGAAGGTGATATTCTCAAATCTGCTCAAGTATTTAATCAATTGTTGAACATGCAAATCACCTCATCAGTTAATTAAATAAACAAATGATAATAAATAATACCAATAATACAATACAAAAAAAAAAAAATAGATGCAGTTGTAGAAGCTCTGATTACAACTGAGTATCTAGTTCATTCCATTTCTAAACATTCTTCATGGACCAACTTCAGTCTTTGCCAAAACTCAACTTAATCCAACATAACTCAGCCTTAATCCCAGGCTCCCAACTATTTGGGGTTAGCCACCTTAAATATTGCCCTGCCATTATGCTCCATCAAGAGCAATGTTTTTGTCTTTAGACCACATTTCAGTCTTTACCAAAACAGAAATTAAAATCTTAGTTTTCTTCTTTTCTAGAAAGCAGTTACAAAATTCTATATTTTGATAAAAACATTGTAAGCTTTATATTATCTCAAACCAATTAAAATTTAAAAAAGAATGAACCCAAAAGAGGAACCTTAAAGTTACCTGATTTATCCCCTGCATACTGTGAGAAAAGCGGTTGGTTAAAGTAATCAAGTATTATCTAAACCTAGTATTATCAAGAGAAAATCAATGCATAATCTTGTTTAAAAGTTTACTTAAAAGCCTTAAATACATGGCAAAATCTTGGAAACCCATACATGGTATTCTCCCCCAATTCTTAAGCCTCAGAAGGTGTGATGTGTGTACTGGAGACAATGCTTTGTTCTGGGAAGATCTTTGGTTTGTAACTCTACTCTCAAGGACCTCTTTCCCTCTTTGTACTCTCTCTTTCTATTCAAGAATGAACCTATCCAACGCTTTGCTTCCTTCTCCACTTCAACTAGTATTATTTGGGATTTGGGTTTGAGAAGAGACTTGAGGAATCATGAGTTTGATCAAGTTGCCTTGCTATTAAAACTTCTTGACTCTTTTTTTTTTGGATCCTTCTTTTCCAGATAGTTGGGTTTGGACTCCTCACCCTAAGGGCCTTTTCTTTAGTGCTTCGTTTTTTCTCCTCCTTGTGCTTAGATTCCTCTTCCCCAGCCTTCCCTTTCTAAAGAAGTTTTGTCCAAGCCTATCCAATCCAAGGTTGGAGGTCTTTGTTGGAAAATCTATTATGAAAAGCTAAACATGTTGGACAACCTGCAAAAAAGAAGACATTTCCCTTGTACTTCCCCAAGTTGGTGTATTCTATGTGAAGCTGATAGTGAGAGTTGTTACCATATGCTAATCTCATGCCATGTTATTGCAGGCTTTTGGGAAAGGTTATTTGTTCTATTTGGTTGCAGGTTGTATTTGCCTTTGCAAACTAGTAGCCTATTTGACCCTACAACCTTCAAATGGCCTAAGAGGAGGGGCAGAATCCTATGGAGATGTGCTAGTGATGCTATGGTTTGGACAGTCTGGAAGGAGAGAAATGCTAGAATCTTTAATGACAAGGAAAGGAATGAGGAGGCTATTTGGGATTGCATTGTAAATAGGGCTATCCAATGGGCTAAAACCTTGGATCTATTTTCCCATTTTTCCTTTGATGATATTTGGCGGAATTGGGGAGCTGTAGAAAAAAGTTCAGAAATCAAGACAAGGCCTCTCTTAGTTTGGGTACTTCCTGAAAAAAGGTTTCATTAAGCACAACTTTGATGGTACCAATTTGTGTAATCCAGGGCTCTCAGGAATAGAAGTGTTTTCAGAAATGTAGAAGACCATATAATTGCTCTATTTTCAGGTCCTGTAGGTGAGGGGGACTATATCCAAGCTGAATTTCAAGCAGTTGTGCAGGAGCACTATTTGCTATAGAGATAAACACTGATAGATTAGTAATCACGCTGATTCAAATTTGATAATTGGGTGGCCAAGGAATCTAGACACTGTTGTTTGGACTTCTGGGGAAGCAATGAAAAGGTTTAAATGGTTGATGTTTGATGTCAAATATGACTGTAAGAATTTAGTGAGAAAGGAGATCGGCTAATGGCACAGAAGATTGTTTAGCTAAGCAGGGTGTGTATAAAGACTATATATTTTGGGCTCAATTCTAATCTGTTTTTTTTTTCTGTAATTGGCACTGCACCTCGCACCTCTCTGTGGGAAGCTCATTGTATAAGTTGTCATTATTGAGTTTTTATTATAATCAATTATTACTTATCGAAAAAAAAAAAAAAAAGATTGCTTAATCCATGTAGTCCTGTTATTATCCAAACCTAGAATTATTAAGAGAAAATTGAGGCAAAATCTCACTTAAAATTTTTCTTAAATACCCAAAAGTTATGAGACAAATCACAGCCCAAAATGCATATTTCATTCGCGAATGTATCTTACATGTTTACTATAATTAGATAACAAATATTTAAGAAAACCTAATCAGACCACTAATTTTAAAGGTAGGAGATCTAGAATGTATCATACCACAATGTTAGAAATAGTTATTGAAAACCATGGAAAAGATATCTCTATAGCATCTGATGATCTACTTTTTTGTCCGATGCCCCTCATGCACATCCCCCCTTTTATGTCCTCATTCTTATAATAATGTAACTCTGATCTTTAACAATCTTTAAGAAAAAGAAGAAACAAAACAAGAAAAGGAAAATGACCAAATATGCTTTCTGGCATGTATAAAATATATGGTCTTTCAAATATTAAATGACTTTACCCTCCTGAGATAAAAATTTCTAGGTTACTTTACCAAGCAGCAATTTCTCAAGGCTTTAGTTGGCACTTGGCCTTTGACTTGTATTCCAATCCACATTCATTTCCAATTGCAAAAGAACTTATCCTTGAGTTCAATCCAAGCATCTTTCTGCAACTGCAACTAGTCAACCACATTTCCTCTGCATGTTGCCTTTAGCCTGTATCTCCTATGAAATCATTTTAATGCCATGAAAATAGGTGGTGAAGCATAACACATAAACAACACTCAATAATATGTTGAGTGTCACTTCTAGGCTTATTTTCTTTATTTCTACTTTTCATTTAAATCTTTTGTACATTAAAATTCTACTGTAGACCATGCACTCTTCCTTCCTGAGTAGAAACTTCTATAGGTAGCAACTTAGGTTCATTTACGCTTTTGCCAAAATCTTCTTGAGTAATACATAAAGTATCGCCTTGTGTGATCCTCAAGGCAATTATGATAAAAAACTAATTGCCTTTTATACAACCAATGATCTTACTCATTTCTTGATGCAATGGCAGAAGTCAGAAGTTCCTCTCCAGAGTCTTCAATTTACAGTTTCAAAAATGAACATTTGTCGTTTACGACCATCGAATCAGAAATTCTTCTCAGATCCATCATACCTAGCTATCCCGATTCATCATCCCAATAAAAAAATCCGGGTAATAACACCATAAAACATATGCCGGAAACGTCCTCTTTAAGTATAGACACCAAACCGTCTGGATTATATGCCGGCCTAATATGCCATGCCAAAACATGCCAATACCTAATGACTTGATTGCATGATAAATTCACATGGAAAGTATCCCCTCTAGAAGTGTGGTAGTTGTAAATTAGCTACATGAATTGATCCCTCTCGCTTCACACTTATATTCCGTTTCTGTTAATCTTATAAAGTCAGAAATTCTAGTCATGCCATTTGAAGACTCAATTTTTCTCCTTCCGGATGCATCTAGTACTGCATTGCCACCTTAGATCTAATGCAAGTCAAAGGTTAGCAGATCTCTCCTTAAATCCGATCCATCAATGCCCACCGACTAAAAGAAGAATATAGCAACATTCTCTCATTTGATAAAACCAAACTCCAATTAGCAAAAAAAACAAGAGTAACTGAAAAGACATAGATAGAAGAACGAATATAAACACACACACAGACACAGAGAGAGGGGGTAGCGAGACAAATTTGTTGAACACTACCGGATAAAAGAACGGCCGTCGTGGATCCCGGATCCAGCATTCTTGTCATCGAAAGCACCAGCACGAGAAGCGACGATGCCCTCGCTACCACCGGAAAGAAGATAAGCATTTCCGACCTCCTTGAAGGTTTCTTGGTCGTAGAAATGGATGGAGGCTTCTGCTGCGCTTGCAAGAAGGATGAAAGCAACCGCAACGGAGAAAAGAGCGAGACTGGGTGTATTAATAGCGAAATCCATGGAGAGAGAGAGAGAGAGAGAGAGAGGGGGGGGGGAACGTTACTCAGAAAGAAAGCGTCGGTTGCCGCGAATTAGGGAGTTGAGAGAGAGAGAGACCGAAACCCGCGTTTTATTCAGGTTAATGGGTTGGTGGGTTTCGGTGTGGGTGAAAGTTACTTCACGTAAATCCTACTCTTCTTAGAATATGAATGTATGATTTAAATTGAGAAAGATAGAGACAGGAAGAGAGATGAAAGAAGTTCATTTGATGATTTCTTTTAGTAGTTGAGCACTTGAACTGATAGCTTACCGGATTTTTTTTTAAAAGTATATATTCTTTGAGCTGATAAGAAGAGCCGACGAGTACCCGATTACCCGGTAACTTTATGCATCTCATTGGGAGAATGACCGATACCCAGTGTCATCTCATCAGAAATCTGCATTGGGTGTATCTATACTTCTCCCTAATTTTTTTTTAAGCGCATCTCATAACCACGTTGAACCCGGTTAGATGAACGGATCAAGGGCATATCATTGTAACATTTTTTGTATGTCAATCACCATTTTTGTTTGGGTTTAAACATTTTCTCTTACATGGTGTTTGAAAGCATGGGTGTTTTTTGGAATTGATTTTTTAAAAAAAATGTTCATTCTTTTGAGACCCATTTTTCAAAAAAAAAACGCTTCTACCACATAGACAGTGAGTAACATTATACTGTTTGGTAAGGTGATTTTCATCACCGCATGTATGTATTGACGGATAAGCACCATAGAGAATACACATCAGTCAATCATTGGGGGATATAGTTCATCGATAGGGTCCCGATTTTTTAATAATCGGCTAAACCAAATAATTAGATACATGAGTGTTTGTTGAAACGCTTATGTAGACCCAACGTAGCACCGTTTTTTTTTTAAACGGCCACGGTTTCAAACATCTCCTTAATTTTTTTTAAACCGGTATCTCTAACAAAAAAGCACAATGACTAATATACCTAAATTAATTTTGAGATTAAAATGATATATAATTAGCTCAAAGAAAACAGAAAAGATAATCTTAAACCTTGCAACAGTGAAGTTGAATGTTGTTCATATCATCGTTGTATCCAATTGCCGCCAATGGAGCAAAGATAACATCTCACATAAGGGCATTTTCTTCTCTCTCTCTGCTCATCTTGTGATCAAAAAATGATCATATCAACACGCTAGAATCAATTAACCAAATCACAAAGCAGAGAAGGAAAGTAAATTGTGAGAGCGTAAGAGGAGATGGCACGAGCCATGTTCATTGACCCAATCAATTCGACTATTGAGCGGTCACACCATACTTGCAATGGGATCGGGCACTTGGAGGCCTAGTTCTGAAGCTACCAACACTGTTTTCATCACAATTGTTGAAGTTGATTATAAACACGTGGACTCGGCTTCGGAGTATGGAATTCAAGAAGAGGTCGGATATGCAATCAAGAAGGCCATACAAGCAAGCATGGACAGAGATCATCTCTTCATCACATCAAAGCTATGGTGCTCGCTGACTTGTCATCATACATGGTAAGATATGCTATAAATAACGAGATCACATCTCCGCCCCACAAAGCAAAATCCTCGCCGTATAATGAAAATATCTTCGGATGATAGTATCAGAACTGATAATGTTATCATCAGGAGATGTTGTTAACACATGGCAAGAATGTGCTGTGGGGCGGAGATGGGAACTCCTAAATAACGCCCTCAAAAACTCGAATATCTTAATCTTTATTTGATTTATTGGCCATCTCAACGACCGATGGCTTCAGGTTTGATTTTTGTTTCATATCCTTTACTCGGTGAAATGAGGTTTTTTCTATATAAGATAACCAAATGTGCAAGGAGGCAATAGAGGGCATAATTGGGATTTAAAAAAATCTATAAACTCTACATAACATCACATTCTAACAGGCGTGGATAGAGAATTGACGTATGGAAGGTTTTTGTCCATATATATACTATTTTCCCTCAGGGCATGATATGCCAGTTTCATTTGCAGCTACGCCTGTAGAAAATCGTGGGAGGAAGAAAATAAAGAGAGGGAAGTGGAAAAGGGAGGGTGGGGCTGCTGAGAAGACAAATGAGCTTGTAAATGAAACGGAAATTTGCATGTCATGTAAGACAAGTTTGGAATGGTTAAAAATATAGTAATTTTATCTCTTATTATACATATATACAATATTATAAATTATATATTGGATTCTAATATATTCAAATTATATAATTGTATTCTTTTATAATATACATTTTTTATTTTAATTTCAATTTTTTATAAGGCACCTATATCGAAAAGTTACCCAAAATATAAACAAAGGTCACCGCAATAGGGCATTTGAGCAAAAAATTATGGCCTTTAGAAGTTTGCATTAATTTGCTAAAACTCACCATGAGTTTTCAGTATTTCCCTTAAACTCACCACAACTTTTCAAAATGTCTAAAACTCACCATGTCAGTAAGTTTTTAATTTCCAAAACTCACCTTCCATTAGTGCACCGTTAATGCTTCTTAACGAAGGTGTTCATGTCAGCATAAATAACAATTTTCATTACCAAATTACCCTTGAATGGTGAGTTAGAGGAAAAATGGTCTTTTTCAGTTTTCAATTTTCTCATTTTTTTTTTAAATTTTTAGTATTTTTGTATGATTTCCAATGGTTTTTATAATTTTTTTTACATTTTTAGTATTTTGTTATGATTTCCAATGCTTTTTATAATTTCTGTTTGTTTTTTACATTTTTTATTACAATCTATAAATTTCCCTTTGTTTTTTTGTTATTTATTCGTAACTTTTTGTGTTTTCTACAATTTTTGGTGTTTTTTCTACAATTTTTATTTTCTGATTTCGTTTTTCATTTTCTATAGTTTCTATAATTTTTGAATTTTGCCTTTTCTTAATGTCTAAATATTAAAATGATAATATATTAACACCCAATAATTTATTTTGTATATATTTTATAGTTAATGTAAAAATGGTAATATATAAACACATGTTAGTCTATTTAATGTCAAGTTAGTGGCATGGTGAGTTTTGGACATTTTGAAAAGTTGTAATGAGTTTAAGAGAAATGTTGAAAACTCATTGTGAGTTTTGGACAATTTCCCTTTAAAAAATCAGTTGTTTTTCTAAAACCATGATTGATTCACTAGTTTTCGAGTCTGACTAGTTGGGTTGGCAATTTTGGCAAATTTTTAACCCAATCTAGTCATGGTCCAACCATTACAATAGGCTAATCGGTCCTATTTTCTAAAAAATGGTAAATATTAATACAAATTATATTTAAAAAATTGTCAACGTAGTGGGCATTAGTAGCTTAGTGATTTATTCGGACAATCTAACTATAGTTCACATGATTCAAGGCTTAATTTTCCTCGCCATGGATTTAGTGGTATCTCTTTCTTTCTATTAAGGAATTGTTATTATTATTTTTTTATTTTGACATTACCCATGTTATAGAGAAGCCAATGTTGTAGCCGATGTTCTAGCAAATGTCGGGTGTGATTGTTCTTAAGATAATTTATTCTTCACACGGAATAGCTTACCCTCATTAGTCCATAATGCTCTCTTTCAGGATGTTATGGGTCTTATTTATGTGTCTTTAGTTATTTTTTGTATCCATTGGATAGAATTTATGAGCCAATTGAATACCTTGTACATATTTTCAAAGTATAAGGCTTTTATGTCCCCTCCTCTTAGGTTATTTTTTCCACATTTAATAAAATTGAACAGTGGTCGCCCCTCCATGTGGATATTTGGGGTTAAAGAAATAAGCAAAAAAAGTTGAATAATACTGAAAATGCTTGACAATAATACAATATATACTGGAAAAAGTAGTCACCCTTTCATCATTTAATTATTTGTTAAGTTCTACAACACCAGAGGTATATATTTGATTCTAATGAAAAATAAAACAACCATGGTTAATAGCCATATTTTTAACATTTAGGAGAAAGTTACTTGCATGTGCACCAACAACAATATCAAATAACTAGACATGTCACTTTTGTTGATGTTGAGAAAGTTACTATTTGTGGAAAAAAGGTCATTCCAATTGGCAACCCATTCACTTGCCCTAATTGCAATATTCCAATAAATTCTCATATACTAAGATAATACAACCATTTATTAACTTACCAATTTGTATTAAACACTTTGCAAATATAATAAACCAATAAACATATTTGTTTCAGGTACAAAATGCATATTAGATTCCAATATAGTATAACGGGAAGAAGATTCATTGTTTTTTATAGGCAAGTAGAGTTCTTACTAAGGAAGTTTGTGTCTAATGTTAAGGAAATTGTCTCTCATAATTACCAACTTTCCATTCTATCTATTAGCCAATAAATCAGGTTATATGTTCTATTTTTCATAAGACTTCCACAAAAAAATTTATAGGACTCAACTGGTGAACAAATCAACAAGTTAATACATGTGTGTATGTGGAAACCTTACAAAATTATTACCGAGCCTACAAATCAACTCTCCAATAATAACATTCATTACCAATGTTAATTGGGAGCATGACACACTACTATCTGAAATTCAAAGCATAATGAGAAACCCAGATAAAAACTTATCACCCAAACATACCAAAAATATAGTCTATGAACCTAATTACTTCTTTTACGTCTACAAATGCCATTCCAAACATGATAAGTGCATGTTTTAATACAACCACTCCCATGGAAAGTCCACCTACACAAGTATCAACACTTAACTTTTGCTTGATCCCTTTACCATACCTCTTTGTACCCTATTTTTAGACCCTAAAACATGAAAACACAACTAGGTCAACTTGAGATTTGCAAAAACTCAAAATTCTCACCTTGATAATCCACACAACAAACGAGAACATTAAGATCAACATTTGAAACTACATAAGTTTTAGTACTCTGATTAACATTTGGCATTACATAGATTACTACCCTGATCAACATCTGACACTACATAGGATTTACATAGGGTTTCAAACCTTGACTCTACAAAATCAAATCCAACACATTCATTTCCTTAAAAATGCTAAGATATGGTCAACACCCAAATCCCACCTCAAGTCTACAATGGTCAATCTAAAAAATGTCAAGATTCCATTTCGACAATCTTAAATAAATAGAGCTAGACAACTAAAGTCAACCAATTCTTTCTCAAATTAGAACCATCCACCCGACTCCTTACCTTAATTTGTGCCGATACACTAAATTTCAACTCAAAATTTCCTTGTTTAACCATATGATCAACAAATATTCCAATTTGACATTTACAATTAAACTATACAAAAATCATATCCCAAGTTTAAAATACCCAAACTAAACCACCCACCATATTCAACCTTAAATTCCACTATTTCCTCCAAAAACAAGTAATTGGTTGGTGAGCCATAAACCAAAACCTTGATCTAAACTAAATCATTTAATATACACCTCTGGCCATAGATCCATCACTTTCATCAAATTCAAGACATCCAAAAATGCTTACCCACCAAATTTCACTTTCATCAAAGATCCATCACTTCCATCAGATTTAAGTAAATATTATGTTTTAACAAATCTCATCAATCAAAGCTTATCAACAATAGATTTCTATCATTCTGGACTTTTATGGCCAATCAGACTTCACCACTATGTTCAAAGATCTGAAAAAAAAAAAAAAAAAAAAAAAACTTAGCATATCAAATTTCATGACCTAATTCACTTGTTTGGTTGTTAAACTATAAATATTCCATTTTGACATACTAGATTAAATCACCACTCCATTTTGACGTATTCATGCTTGAACTATTCATATACATGGACCAATAAAATTGAGCCTAATAGATTTAAAAAAAAAAAACAAAACCCAATGATACCTTCACTTAAAACTAAGAAAAAGCAAAATAACATTAGTGAGTCAAATTTACTTTTTATGCCACTAGCAACCCAAAATACAATACTACAATTATAGGCACGCTTTATAATCTCATTTGACACACAAAACTTATGAAAATCTAACTCTAAATCAAGGAGAATCATTTCACTAAGCATGAAACTATAAACTATTTTCTTTGAAAAATATTTGCATTTTTCATGAAAAAGCTTGTTTGAAGCCTAGACTCGCTAATTGGGTGAATCTTAGACATGTTCTCTTTTCTCTTTATAAATAAAGACCTAACTCAAACTCTAGAAGTAGGATTTTTAGAGGAGATAAATAGAGGAGAGAGCCAAGAAGCATTCCCAACCCCTATAGGTGCCCCATTCTATAAGAAAACCTCTAAGATTTGATCCTTAAACTCCAAATCCGTCCACAATGTTTCAAATATGAGATTTGCCCAGATCCCTAAGCAATTTATCATTTCAAACTTCTCTTAAGCTCATTCAAGGACTCTTTCGTTCAGTTCAATTGTTGGAATCTCATTGACAATGTTACATACAAGAGGTAAGCATTTCACTCCATCTTTTACCTCAAGATTGTATTTTTCGGATTGCTAGTTGTTTGAGGTCTTGAAACTTTGGATAATTTATGCTCTAAGCTTCTTTTAAACTGAAATAAAGAGGCAGAGAAGCGGGGGTCTTAAGGAAATTAGTACCTAAAACTAAATATCACTTCAAATCAGTTTTAGGAGAAGTTGGGAACATTTTTTTCCAGATTTTGGAAATTCTTAGCAATCATTGGATTGGTTTTTTACTGCAAATTAAACCTAAACAACTTCTACATTGGGCTGCTACAATAACTTGGAGAGAGCGGTTCTTAACACCTTTCCTCTCCTAATCATTAGAATCCAAAATCTCTAGATTAAGTATCTTTCTGGGTGGAGAATGGAGTTACTATCGAGGCAATAAAATCAATTTTTTGAATATGAAAATGATGGCTCATTTTCTTATAAAAAAAGGGTGATAACTTCTCCTCCTTTAAGCCGGCCATGAGCTTCCTAGAACTCACAAAAAATGTAAGCATCAACCCAACATTCTATACATCATATCCTATTTTCATTTTTATGTAAATAAAAATTCTTGTAATATAGACTTGTAAAAGAAATTCCTCATTTTGAAAAACAACTCGATAAACAATAATTCTCTTGTTATAACTAATGCTTTTTGTAATACAACCACTTAGATACAAAGTCCACCTCCACAAGGTAACCATCAATCAAACTCCTATATACCTTAACCTATTTTTCAATTTTATCTTGCTAACAACTCTTATCTTGTAGGTGTTGGAGAACAATTATGTAAGGCTTGGAGATTCTAATGCGCCCAATCCCATGGAAAATATGTATGCACAAGGTAGTCATATTGTTGCATATATTATTTACCATTTCAAGTTTTTAATGTTAATAATAGCTCTTCTTTTAGGTGAACACAAATCATTACTTATTAGACAAAGCAGATCACCACCAACATCTTAATTTGTTTCTTCTTTTAATTTATACTTCACTACTAATTTTATTGATTTTTTTGGTGGGGGATATAAACTATAATCTCTTGTTTTAATTCGCTTGCTTTATTACTTATTTAGTAATTATAAGATGAATATGCCTCTAATGACGGTTTAGTCTAGGGTCAGAATTTGTAGGCCCAAAGTACTATTGGGGTAGGTGCCAGCTCGTAATTTTTCGTATATTTTAATGCTCAACACTCGTACAGTACAAAAAACCCATCATTTTGGGACCCATGGAATTATTGATGTTCTTATAGAACTATGTTGTACATGCAGAGAGTGATAGAGGTATACATGGGGACCAACTATCAAAAATAGCTATGGTACTCAATATCTATATCAATATAAATCTATTAAGCTGGAATGTGTACGTAAGAGGGCCTGAGGATGAGGGAAATGGAATCTAACAGTATTTTTTGCTATTTTATCATAGAAATTACAAGAATACCACTCTCCTACCAACTCTCTCTCTCTCTCTCTCTTTCTTTCAAATTACAATAATGCCATCTCTCTCTCCTTATAAATTACAAGAATGCCACTCTCCTACCAACTCTCTCTCTCGCTTTTTTTTCCTTTCAAATTACAAGAATGTCACTCTCTCGTACCAACTCTCTCTCTCTCTCTCTCTTTTTCGTACAAATTACAAGAATGCCACACTCTCTCTCCAATAGAGGGAGACCTCAGCTCGGCATCTCGGTTGCTAGGGGACCTACAATCAAAGGTAGTCGAGTTCGAGCCGAGCCAAGCTCAAACTTCTAAGCTCAAGCTCAAGTCTCTAATTCGAATCAAGCTTGAGATAGACGACACCTCGACTACTGAGAGAGACCTCGGCTTGGCACCTCGGTCACTAAGGGAGATCTTGGCTCAACACCTTGACAACTGAGGGATACCTCAACTCGACACCTTGTCAACTAAGGGAGACCTTAGCTCGACACCTCGCTTGACAAGGAAACCTCAGCTCGACATTTCAACAATTGAGGGAGACCTCAGTTTGGCACCTCGACAATTGAAAGAAACCTCGACTCAGCACCTCGACTACTTGAGAGACTTGCAATCAAAGGTAGTCAAGCTCGAACTTCAGAGCTTTTAACTCGAGCCGAGCTTGAGCTCGAGCTCAAGTCTCTAATTCAAATCGAGCTCAAGCTTGATAGTTTATGAGCGAACCCTACAACGCAGGGCCCCCTCTGCTAGTAAATATATTAAGCTGAAATGTGTACATAAGAAGGGTATTTTTTGCCTTTTTTTCTTTGAAATTACAAGAATGTCACTCTCTACCAACTCTCTCTTTTGCTTTTTTTTTCTTTCAAATTACAAGAATGACACTCTCTCCTACCATCTCTCTCTCTTGCTTTTTTTTCTTTCAAATTACAAAAATGCCACTCTCTCCTACCAACTCTCTCCTTATAAATTACAAGAATGCCATCTCTCTCTCTCTACAACTGAGGGAGATCTCAGCTCAACATCTCAATTACTAGGGGACTTGCAATCAAAGGTAGTTGAGTTCGAGTCGAGTTGAACTCAAAATTTTGAGCTCAAGCTCAAGTCTCTAATTCGAATCGAGATTGAGCTAGACGACACCTTGACCATTGAGGGAGACCTCGGCCCGGCACCTCAATCACTAAGGGAGATCTCGAATCAACACCTCGACAACTGAGGGAGACCTCAGCTCAGCACCTTGTTAACTAAGGAAAACCTTAGCTCGACACCATGCTTGCTAGGGAAACCTCAGCTCGACACTTCAACAGTTGAGGGAGACCTCAGTTTGGCACCTCAGTAATTGAGGAAGACCTTGGCTCGGCACCTCGACTACTTGAGGGACCTACAATCAAAGGTAGCCGAGCGCAAACTTTTAAGCTTTTGACTCGAGCTGAGCTCAAGTTCGAGCTCAGGTCTCTAATTCGAATCAAGCTTGAGTTTGATAGTTTATGAGCTAGCCCCAGCATGAAAAGCCAAGAAATGGAATCTAATAGTAAATTTGTTTTTTTTTTCCTTTCAAATTACAAGAATGACACTCTCTACCAACTCTCTCTATTTCGCTTTTTTTTTCTTTCGAATTATAAGAATGCCACTCTCTCCTACCAACTCTCTCTCTTTCTTGCTTTTTTCTTTCAAATTACAAGATTGCCACTCTCTCCTACCAACTCTCTTTCTCTCTTTTTCTTACAAATTACAAGAATGACGTCTCTCTCCCTCTCTCCTTATAAATTACAAGAATGCCACTCTCTCTCCAACTGAGGGAGACCTCAACTCGGCATCTCAGCTAGGGGTGCTCACTATTCAGGTAACTGAACTGTGGGCATTTTTTATAACCAAACCAGTAGTACCGATTTTTGAAAACTAGTAACTGAAACCGAACTGGAACCAGTCAGTTAATCGGTTGACCGATTCAATTAACTAACAATTTGATTCTTTGATTTTTTAGTTTTTTTACTTTATAATATTTATTATAAAAATATATATAAATATATATATAATGTTATATTTAAAATAATAAATAATATATTATATATTTATATATAATGCGTATTTGTTAATCTATAATATATAAATATATATATAATATACATAAATATATAGAAAATATATAGAAAAAATGTATACCGATCAATTCGGTTAATAGTCAGTTTTTTCAATTGGTTAACCCAAATCGAATCGATATCTTTAATTTTTTAAAAACACTGAACTGAAACTGAACCGACCAATTCGGTTAACCGATTTTTCAGTTCGGTTTTGGTCGGTTCGGTTTTCAGTTTTTTTGCTCACCCCTAATCTCGGTTGCTAGGGGACCTATAATCAAAGGTAGTCGAGTTCAAACTTCTGAGTTCAAGCTCAAGTCTCTAATTCGAATCGAGCTCGAGCTAGACGACACCTCGACAACTGAGGGAGACCTCGGCTCGACACCTCGGTTACTAAGGGAGATCTCGGCTCAACACTTTGACAACTAAGGGAGACCTTAGTTCGACACCTTGCCTCCTAGGAAAACCTTAGCTCGACACTTCAGCAGCTGAGGGAGACCTCGGTTTGGCACCTCAACAATTGAGGGAGACCTTGACTCTTGAGAAACCTACAATCAAAGGTAGCCAAACTCGAACTGAGCTCGAGCTCGAGCTCAAGTCTCTAATTCAAATCAAACTCGAGCCTAGCAAGCCAGTTTCACTTTATCCAGATATGCTATTGAGAAAAGTAAAAGGCTAAACATGTAATTCTCAAGGCTCTATGGGGTCTACGTTCTGTATTTGAAGGAAGCTACCTAGAATATCCCTAAATGGCCAAATTAGAATGTGGAGCTAATATTTATAGGGGTGGATTGATGCCAAATTCACGGGTAGGATGTAGTTTATAGGGGCTACTAGTAGACTAAGAGGGGCTGCAATTTCATATTTCTAAGGTCCATTGCAGTCCACTTATCCCTTTTTCAAACGATTAGTCATGATTCATGGTTATCACCTGGGAGTTTCGACATTAATTGATGATGACTGATCTCTATGTTCCCCTTTGTTCTTTGTTTCGATTCATCTGGCAAAAGAATTGTTAAACATCTCGTCCTATTTATTTGTTTATCCAATTAACTCCCAATTTAGGAAACAATGAAGGATAAAGGAGTAGACTAGAATCTCTTAACGCCATGGAAGGAAACGATTTTGTAGAGAACACTGGTGTGGGCCCCACTACAGTGGTCCCCACTGTGTTCGTAGGACAGCAGTGTAGTTATTTGTTTTAGTTATAGTAGTGTCAGTTTGAGTCAATTTGTTAATTCAATTGTTATTTATTTCAGTTTTTATTTACTTTATTTATTATGTAAGTACCAAGGGTAGATGTGTCCTTTCCATTATGTATTAAACATAACCTATAAATATTAAGAGAGTGGCAGCGGCAGATTAGCAAGAATCTGTCCCTCCTTTCAACAACTTGTGTTCTCTTGTTTCTCTTCTATTCTCTCTCCTTTCTCTCACTTTCTCTTCTGTTTTGCAAACCTAAAACCTTTTAGGATTCAAGACTGATTACAGTCTTGATCTTCTACTTGGTATTAGAGCCTATCTAGGGCTTCTCATGTGTGTCTAGTCCAGCCGACCACATGAGGACTAGCTAAGGCTGGAAGCTTTGAAGAAGTTTTTCGGTGGCTGAATCTTGGAGATTACCATGAGATGTTCGTAGCAGTTGAAGACTTGTCGCGGCTTGCAGAGAGTTGGTAATCAGGAAGAGGCAGCGAAGGTTAGGGTTCAGGTAACCCTAGAAGACAAGTAACCCTAGTTTTTTTTTTTTATTGAGTTTCAAAGACTGCAATCAGTCGAGATAGGTTGGATCCATCTAGAAAGAGGGGCTGAACTATGTTCAAGTTTGTTCTAGGGTTTGGCTTGCCGAACTGTGTTTAAGTTTGTTTCTAGGGTTTGACTGTTGGGCCGAACCCCCCTCTTTAAAGGTGATTAGATTTTAAGGTTTCATATTGCCCTACGATAAGTCCCACTTGTGCGGACTGCTTGGAAAGTGCAGCTGAGCACTTACTTCAGACCTACAATTGAAACCCTATTTTTGCTCTCGCAGCAGTTGGCCCCACAGTAGTGATTTTAGAAAATAGCATCTCAGATTGATAGGTTGCCTAGTATTGTGCATGTCGATTGATTTCATATCAGATTTGAGTTGATTTCTTGCATATACTATGATAGGCGATTGATTTCAGATCAGATTTGGGTTGGTTTCAGATCGGATCAGATCAGATTTGTGTTGGTTTCGGATCAGATTTCAGACTTACTTGTTTGACTTTGTTTTCTGGTATAATTGCTCTAACAGTTTGTAGCCACTGAATCTTGATCAAAGAAAGAGTTTAAGGGTCAGGGAGAAAGTAGTTTTGGAAACCACAGTTATGGTAGTGTATCTGAAACCGGGTTTCAGATTACAACTATGAGATTTGATGGGTCAGATTATTTAGAGTGGGCACAATCAGCCATGATGGCTATTGGAGGAAGGGGAAAACTGGGTTACCTTTTGGGAGATGTAAAAGAACATTCCAAGGAGGACCCAACATACAACAAGTGGGTTCAAAAGAACTATTTAGTTATGGCATGGCTATGTAATTCTATGCAGCCACATATCAATCGAAATTACTTATGGGCAAAGACAGCCAAAGAGATATGGAATGTTGTGAAAGAAACCTATTCCCAATCCCTTAATGTTGCCAGAGCCTGAACTGAAGTGTGAGGTGAACAACCTTAAACAAGGAGAGAAGTTAGTTTCTGTCTACTTCTCTACCTTGAAATCCTTGTGGCATGAGATTGACCATCTAGAGACCCTTGAGTGGGAGAGTTCCAAAGATGCATAGACTCACAGAAAGCAAGTTGAGACGAATAGGGTATTTGAGTTTCTGGCTGGTTTGAATTCAGAATATGACATTATGCGACAACAGATGTTGACAAGATATAGTGTGACCCTTTCTCAAGCATACTCCCTGGTGCATAGTGAAGAGACCAGGAGGAAAGTCATGATGTAGCCTTAGCCCTCTTTCCCAGCCTTGACAGCTATTAAACCCAAGCCAGGGGGTGACTCAAAAAAAGACCAGAAGAATGAAGATAAATGGGATCTAGTATGTGAATATTGCAAGAAACCCAAGCACACAAAAGATACTTGTTGGAAGCTACATCCTCACTTGGTCCCAGCAAAACTAAGAAATAAGAAGGGTAATGCTCATATGGCAGTGAACACTGATTCAACATCCTCATCAGGCACATCCCTGGAGACTTTAGTTGTTGTTCGGGCTACCCTCATACAATTAGAAAAGGAAGTTGGGAGTTCAGCTCAGCCATCTCATTCACCATCAGCTCTTGCCACATCTGCATTTGCACATTCAGGTACTCGAGCCTCAGCTTACCATGCTTCAGCTCCAGGTAATACCGATCACTGCTGGATAATAGATTTAGGTGCATCTGACCATATGACTAGCTTGCCATCTTTGTTCACTTCTTATCACTTATCCTCTGGCTGAGATAGAGTATTCATTGTCGATGGCTCTCTTGTTCCCATTTCGGGCAAGGGGACATCAAGTTATCAAATACTATCTCTTTATCTTTTGTCTTGCATGTTCCTAAGCTTGATACTAACCTGCTTTCAGTTAGTAGTATTATCAAACACATGAATTGTTCAGCAACATTTTTCCCTGACTGATGTGTTTTTCAGGATTTGGAGACAAGGAAGGTGATTGGGACTGGTCGTGAGATGAACGGGATCTATCTGCTTGGAGAGAGTTTTCGCCAGGAGGAGTTAGTGGATAAGAAGTCTTTTGTTTCCCAATTTGTGAGTTCGATTATGCTTTGGCATAACCGATTAGGTCATTTGTCTTTTAAGTCTTTGAAGAGTCTGTTTCCTGCTTTATTTGAGTCTGTTGAGTTATCAAAGTTGAGGTGTGAGAGTTGTGAGTTTGCCAAACATTGTAGAACCTCTTATTCTTTAAGTAATAAAAGGAGTAATTCCTCTTTTGATATTGTGCATATTGATGTTTGGGGGCCATATCATATCTTTTCTATGGGTGGGTACAGATATTTTCTACTGTTTGTTGATGACCATACCCGATTTTCTTGAGTCTATCTTATGCGTTCTTGGGATGAGGTTCCTGCTCTGACCCAAAACCTCCATCAGATGGTTCTCACTCAGTTTGTGACCAAAATCAAAGTCCTTAGATCTAATAATGCAAAGGAATACTTTGCTCAGCCATTGACCTCCTACCTTCTTAGCCATGGAGTTATTCACCAGAGCACTTGCCCTTATACACCACAGCAGAACGGCATTGCCGAAAGGAAGAATAGGCATATCTTGGAGGTGGCTAGAAGCATTATGTTTACCTCCAATGTACCTATTCGCTTCTGGGGTGATGCTATCCTCACGGTAGTTTATCTCATTAATCGAGTTCATTCCCGAGTCATTGATATGAGAACCCCCTTTTCCCTTCTATACCCAGACGAGGAGTTGTTCATTGTTCCCCTTAAAACCTTTGGTTGTACCTGTTTCGTTCAGCTTCTCGGGCCCCATCATTCCAACTTTGAACCTAAGGCCTCCAAATGCATTTTCCTTGGTTATGCACAAACTCAAAAGGGTTATTGCTACTATGATTCGGTTTCAGGGAAACGATTTGTCTCCATGAATGTCACCTTCTTTGAGGAGACACCCTATTATCCTAGGGTTTCTCCTCAGGGGAAGAGCAATGGGAGTGGGGTTGTTTTGAGTTTCTTTCCTCAGGGGGAGAGCAGTTAGAGTGAAAGTGGGCTGGTAGAAGTGGGGCTGTTCCTTTACCTATTCCACTGGGTAATGAAGGTTGTAGTGGTGAGGGTGGTTAGAGGGAGTTGGAGTTGAGAGTCTATCACAGGCGATGCAGGCAGGTTGATCCTAGTCTTCAACAGTCCCGGCCAACTCCAGTTCCTTCTACGCCTCTAGATCTAGAGCCTACTGAGATACCTCTCACTGTTGCCACTTCCCCTCCTGTGGATGACCTTGATCTCCCTATTGTCATTCGCAAAGGGAAACGACATTACACCACTTCTACAACTCACAACATCTCACAGTTCTTATCCTATGTTCGTCTATCACCATCTTACCAGTCCTATCTCACTTCCATTGCCGATGTCCCTATTCCAAGAACAGTGC
The DNA here is from genome assembly GCF_056320005.1 of Nelumbo lutea. NCBI lineage: Eukaryota > Viridiplantae > Streptophyta > Magnoliopsida > Proteales > Nelumbonaceae > Nelumbo > Nelumbo lutea. The sequence goes on from NC_142688.1 coordinate 47,626,185, forward strand.
AAGAAGCCTTATCAGTTCCAAAATGGAAAGATGCAATGCAAGTCAAAATGGATGCCCTATTGAAGAATAATACTTGGGCACTGGTTGACCCACCAAAAGGAAAGAAACTGATGGGATGCAGATGGGTGTTCACTATGAAGCATAATGCTGATGGCTCTATTGAAAGGTACAAAACCCGGCTGGTTGCAAAGAGGTTCACTCAGACTTATGGTATAGACTACTTGGAGACCTTTGCCCTAGTAGCCAAGATGACCATCATTCGAGTTTTGTTATTCCTTGCAGCAAATCATTCTTGGCCCCTGTTTCAAATGGATGTTAAAAATGCATTTCTGAATGGAGACTTACAAGAAGAGGTTTACATGCAGTTGCCTCCTAGGTTCTATGATACAAAGACAAGTAAGAAGGTTTGCTGACTGAACAAGGCATTGTATGGTTTGAAGCAGTCACCTAGAGCCTGGTTTAATATGTTCATATTAGCCCTTAGAAGGTTTGGTTATGTACAAGCCCAGTCAGATCATACACTATTCATCAAGAGGGTGGAGTCCTCTCTGACACTACTGGTAGTATATGTTGATGATATTGTGGTGACAGAAAATGACAGTCATGAGATTGAGTCCTTCAAATAGCTCTTTCATCAAGAGTTTGAAGTGAAAGATCTTGGTGCACTACGGTACTTTTTGGGTATTGAGGTTGCTAGATCCAAGCAGGGGATTTTTATCTCTCAGAGAAAATATGTTCTAGATCTGTTGGCGGAAACTGAAAAGTTGGGTGTTAAGCCGATAGATACACCCATTGAACAAAATCACAAGATTAGTGCAGAGGGTGGGGAGCCTCTTAAAGACAAAGTTATGTTCCAACGGTTGGTTGGAAAGCTTCTATATCTCTGCCTCACTCGGCCGGATATCAGCTATGCAGTTAGTGTTGTTAGCCAGTACATGCACTCCCCTAGAACTTCTCATCTTCTTGTGGCAGAAAGAATATTAGCATACTTGAAGAGATGCCCGGGTAGAGGTATATTGCTCAAGAACAATAATCACATGAGGGTGGAAGTCTATACAGATGTCGATTGGGCTGGAAGTGTTGATGACAGAAGGTCTACCTCTAGATTGTGCCCTGGTGGGAGGTAACCTTGTCTCTTGGAGGAGTAAGAAGCAGAGTGTTGTTTCCCGCTCCAGTGCTGAAGCAAAATATAGGTCAATGGCTAATGGAGTGGCTGAAATCTTATGACTGAGGTCACTACTTGAAGAGTTGGATATTGACTATCAAAAGCCCTTAATGTCGTATTATGATAATCAGGTAGCTATTAATATAACCCACAACCCAGTGCAGTATGACAGAACTAAATATATCGAAGTTGATCGACATTGTGCGAGAAAGGGTCGCATCACAAGAAGTGTGTCTTCCATACATCGCATCTAATATGCAACTCGCGGATATCCTCACCAAGGAAGAAGTTAGAGACAGACCTATCCAAGTTGGGCATGATAGAGACAGCAATGTAGTTATTTGTTTCAGTTATAGTAGTGTTAGTTTGAGTCAGTTTGTTAATTCAGATTTTATTTACTTTATTTATTATGTAAGTACCAAGGGCAGATGTGTCATTTCCATTATGTACTAAACATAACCTATAAATATTAAGAAAGTGGTGGCAGCAGATTAGCAAGAATCTGTCTCTCCTTTCAACAACTTGTGTTCTCTTGTTTCTCTTCTATTCTCTCTCCTTTCTCTCACTTTTTCTTTTGTTTTACAAACCTAAAACCTTTTAGGATTCAAGACTGATTACAGTCTTGATCTTCTACCGATTCTTGTGTGTGTAATTGATATGGGGTCAAACATAAACAAAGAACGATTCGACTTTTGTTACACTTTTAATTTCATCTATTCATGGAGGTGGGCGTAACGTCGACAGTGTCACCTCATTTTCGATTCATGTACTCTTGTGGAGTGAGTGCAGACCTCACCGTACAATCCCCCTCTCATCTCTCTTTGTCTCTCACAGATATGGAATCTCGATTTTTATATAGTAGATAAATCCAAAAGTTTGGAGATGAGTTGAGGCGATGCAGACTCTCTGGAACTAGCTAGCTGGAGCCTGGAAGCTTGGAACTCGAGAACGAAGAATAGATATCTAGACGTGAGAGTTTATGATAGCACCGAAGAGCTTTTAATTGGGCTTGCAGGGTATGTGACCCAGATCTCTGATGCCTCTATGAAGGAGAGGTGCTTTTGCCCTTGTTCTCTCAGGAGGAAACCTTCACAACCTCTTGAGGTTCTTCTCTTTCTTCTGTCGATCGGTTCTCGTTAGTGTAAGTGTGTGAGAGAGAGAGAAAGAAAGATTATCGTTCATGCTATAGGATTGTTATTTTATGTGTTGGTTGTTTTTTCTCCTGGGATCCCTCTGGTTCTCTGATCTAATGCAGGAAGCTAACCATGGGTACCTACAGGCAAGCCAAAGAGGCTTTCTAGCACCTAGCTAGTTTTCATGGGTAAACCCTAGTTGAAAAGTATATGTGATCCGTTCAACTTACACCTTCAATGGTGATCTTGCTTTCATGGGCAAACCCTAGCTGGGCTAACTCAACTGATGAGAGTACTCTAAGCTCAACCGTCTTCAAAAAGCTCCACCTTGTCTCAGCACCCATTAGATCTCAACCTTTCAAACCCTTGTCGGTTGACCTCTTGTGATAGTGCAACCTACTTTTCTGTTATACAGGTCCCTATACTACCGGCGCATGTTGTCTCTGTGGCTCATGGTGTGCTGGGGGCCAAGCAGCCGAGGACTACGAGTTCCACATCAGGCAGCTGGTTCGGGACCGGATGGTGTTACTAGTGACGGATTCCACCGTGGCACTAGGTTCTAGCAACGGTTTCATAAAACCGTTGTTACGAATATCATTTATCAATAAACATAAACCGTTGCCATAATCTTAACCTCTTGCAACGGACACTAAATTGACTGTTGCTAAATAGTTATAGCAATGGACAACCGTGGTTAAAATATTTCAAAAAAATAAAATTGATAGATATGTTGCAACGGTTATTCGAAAACTGTTGCTAAATGATACTTATAACAACGGTTGAACGTAAAAACTGTTGCTAAAGGATACCTAAAACAACGGTTCAATGTAAAAACCGTTGCTAAAGGATACCTAAAACAACGGTTCAATATAAAAACCGTTGCTAGTGGATACTTATAACAACGGTTCAATATTAAAACCGTTGCTACAAGATGCATATAGCAACAGATTATTATAATAACCGTTTTTTATAAAGAACCATTGCGAAAAGCCGTATGTAGCAATGGTTTTCTATTATTCATTTCACTTTTATCAAACCATATAAGATAACTATTATTATCAACCTGTAACTTTTGATTTTTCTAATATGCAAATATAAGACTAATTCATAAAAAATAAATCCTTTCCATTAAAATATTCAAATTCTTAAATGTAATCACAAAAAATATATATTTATCATTTGACAAAAGTAATAATTGTTTCAAACAGAAATATATTAAAATGGTGTTCTTGTTTTTAATAATAAACATAACAAAAAAGAGTATTTGCAATGTGTTCACATCTTCACCAACGACTTTTTAATGTTGTGTCCATTCTTGCTGAATCTGCAAGAATTGGCAAAAATAAATATATAAGTAACAAAAAATAATTATAGTAATATTTAATTTTATTAATAAAATACATACCAAAACTGTAGACCACATAATGCTGCATCCTCGTACTTGTTTTAAAGTTCTAAGGTGGTTTAGATTCACTAAATCTTTGTGCCTTCAAACTTATTACTGTAGGCTTTTAAATTGGGCACCTCGTGATTTAATATTTTCCTAATTTTGCCACTGCAAACCAATATAAAAAATATAAGTTCAAGTAACCACACATAAATGTTATCATTTATTCATTCAAGTAACGAGTAAACGGCACAAAAATAACACTTATGAAACTTAACAATGTTAAAGCGTTAAAAAACGGTTGAAGTCATTTCTAAGTTTTAATGGTTAGCAAGTTATACCTCCCAAGAAAATAATGCATACTCTACATTATCCAACAACATACCTTTCATAAGAACCCTATCTCAAGTGAGGCACTTCTCTAAAACACTGACCATACAAAGAATTTTGCTTCAGAGGGACAACTTTAGATGAATGCTTTGCCTTTGCAAGAAAAAACTGTATATTCATGCTAATTACTAATATTATGGAGATCTATGATCTACATGAGGAGAAATGTGGATGGCCTGTGGTATCGTTTCTATTGATAGATGGCTTATTGGCCTATATGAACAATCACTTGGGAAGGGAACGGTAATTCAGTCAAGTGCTAATACTGAATAAACTGGCGAGAATAAACAAGGTAGAAGAATCCAGCCAAGGAAGAGTTTACATCTTACTTTAGTTATATTAATAAGATATTCTAGTTGGACCCTCTTATGTTGGTGAAAATCTCAGTGGCAACCAGGATACCCCTACCCTGGTCAGATTGGATAGATTTCTTGTTTCCTCAAATTGGGAGGACATCTTTCCGGGCTTTAGGCAGATATCTTTACCCAGACCTGTCTCAGACCACAGTCCTATTCAGCTTATTTGGGGGAGAGGGAGAAGGTCAAAGCTTCCTTTAAATTTGAAAACTCTTGGTACGAGGAGGATACTCTCAGACCATTGATGAAGAAAGTGTTGGAAGAACTTCAGGTAGAGGGATCCAGTTCCTTCTAGCAAAAAAAAAAAAAATGACAGCTATAAAAAAAATAATTAAAATCTGGAACTTGGAGAATAAGTTAAAGTTGGGGACTGAAAGAGAAGCTTTATTGGGTATTATTGAAGAGATTGATAAAGCAGAAGAAATGGGTCCTATTTCTGAAGAGTTAAGGCTGAAAAGACTTCAAGCAAAAAACAGCATTGAAAAATTGGCGGTGAAAGAGGAATTGAAAGGGAGACAACGGGCTAAAATTAATTAGCTAAAGGTAGGTGACAAAAATACAAATTTCTTTTACAAAGTGGCTAATGCTAGAGCTAGAGTTTCAACTATTAAGAAGTTGACATGGAATGAGAGATGTGGTGAATCTGATTTAGAGATTAAAGCAGTTGCAACCTCTTTCTATAAAGATCTTTACAAGGAAAAGTGGAAGCTGAGGCCATTTCCCTGCAATCTCTCCTTTAGGCAACTGAGTGAGAACCAGAAAATTTGGCTTGCAAGGCCTTTTACAGAAGAGGAAGTCAATGCAGCAATTAAGAAGCTTGAAGGTGATAAATCCCCTGGGCCGGATGGTTTTACCAATTTGTTCTATCTGAAGTGCTGGAACTTTGTGAAAGAAGATGTGATGAAGGTGTTACAGGAGTTTCATGCAAAGGCGTCCCTACAAAGAAGTCTAAATGCCACTTTTATCTCCCTTATTCCGAAAATTGAGGGAGCTGTGAATATTAAGGAGTTAAGCCGATTAGTTTACTTCACAGTTTCTATAAAATTTTGGCAAAAGTCTTCACAGAAAGAATGAAAGGGGTGATAGGTAATGTTATTTCAAATAATCAAGGTGCATTTATTCCAGGCAAACAGATGGTAGACTCAATTTTAGTTGCTAATGAGTTAATTGACTCAAGGAGAAAACAGGGTATTCCGGGGGTTGTTTGTAAGCTTGACATTGAGAAGGCTTATGATTATGTCAGTTGGAATTGTTTGGATAAGGTGTTGGACTGTATGAATTTTGGCCAGAAATGGAGAAACTGGGTTAGTGTTTGTACTAAGACCACTAAATTTTCAGTCCTAATTAATGGGCAGTCCACGGGTTTCTTTGGTAGTTCTAGGGGGCTGAGATAGGGAGATCCTCTACCACCCTTATTGTTCATCTGTGTTATGGAAATCCTCACTCTTTTTAGTAAGGAGGCTGCAAAATCGGGATTATGGAATGGGTTTTCTATTTCTCCAGGTAAAGAGAAAGTTAATATTCTTCAGTTTGTTGATGATACCCTCTGCTTTGTGAATGCATCTCTACCTCAGTTGGAAACAGTTCTTCGAATTCTGAGTTGGTTTGAAGTGTTTACGGATCTCAAAGTCAATCTGAGTAAAAATAAGATCATCCCAGTGGGTCAAGTTGTAAATTTGGAGGAATGTGCACAAATAATGGCCTGCCATATGGAGCTCCTTCCGGTTAAGTATTTGGGGCTACCTCTTGGGGCTAAATGTTCTTCTTCAATCTGGTGCCCAATCATTGAGAGAATGGAGAAGAGGTTGGCTCTTTGGAAGGCTAAATATTTATCTTTTGGTGGTAGGGTTACATTGATTAAGAGCTCCCTGTCCAACCTCCCAACACATTTTCTTTCTCTCTTTCCAATTCCAAATAAAATTGTAAAGAGGTTGGAACAGCTTCAAAGGAACTTCTTATGGAGGGGTTGGGAGGATGAAAGAAAATTCACATTGTTAAGTGGGAGCAAGTGTGTAAACCTAAGGAGAAGGGTGGTTTGGGAGTTAGAAAAGTGAAAAGAATTCAATGTTGCTCTTCTTAGCAAATGGATGTGGAGATTTTCTTATGAGAGAAATGCTTGGTGGAGGTGCCTCATTGTGGCTAAGTAAGGTGTGGATTGGGGAAATTGGAAAACTCTTGATCCCCTTTCATTTGGGGGTAGCTATCTCTAGGCTGGTATTTCTAAGGTCAGTACTCTTTTCATGAATGGGGTCAAGTTTAAAGTTGGAAAAAGGGGATATAGAATTAAGTTTTGGAAGGATTCCTGGTGTGAGGAAGGCCCCTTGGCTGATGCTTTTCCCCGGCTGTTCCAAATTGCAGTGAATCAAGATTCTTCAGTTGTTGATAACATTAGTACCTCTGGGGGTTCCTTTACTTGGACTCCCCTATGTAGGAGGAATTTGCTAGACTGGGAAGTGGAGGAGTATGTAGGTCTGTTGGGGCAGATTCAGAA